>NC_069499.1:715918981-716048981 GCF_027579735.1 Bombina bombina | reverse complement strand
CCTTTTTAAAATAAAGTTACGTTAATGATTTAAAAAGACCAGTAACATTTTTTTTGTGTGTAGATTTTATTAAAAATTGCAGTTGTTTATTTGTTAACTCATCCTTTGTGACGTAGGATGGAACAAAAGCACACAAAATAAGGAGTTACTTTTAAGATTTAAAGTGACAGTAACATTTTTTCAGTGTACATTTTATTAACTGAATTTCAGCTGTTTGTTAATTCCTCCTTTGGGACGTAGGATGGAACAAAAGCACACAAACTAAAGAGTTGCCTTTAAGATTTAAAGAAACAGTAACTTTTTTTTCTTTGTACATTTTATTAAATGTATTTCAGCTGTTTTTGTTTATTCATACTTTGACTTAGGATGAAACAAGAGCGCACAACAATAGTTATTTTTCACATTTAAAGGAACCGTAACGTTTTTTTTATGTGAAAAATGTATTAAAATATATTTTCTTTTCTGAAATTACTCCCTCTAAGGAAATTGCTGTTTGGGAGTCTGTTACCAATGGTCAAATTATGCCACAAATTTCTCCTATCTGTGTCCCTCGAGATTTTATGGCCCACATGCAGTGCCCTGCGTTTCCTTCACACTCCACTCGGAGTTATGATGCATTATGTAGAAAACATTACTACAGGAGTTACTATTCCGAATGGTTCCTCCATGTTACTGAGGGAGGCAAATACTTTGGGATTATCTGAGAGAGAATTCTCAGTCTCAGATGGAATTGGTACTTTAGGCGTTTTTAACTATCCTGGGAGACCCTGACATAGTTCATCCAGTAAAGACATTTCCGGTGTAACCTATACTAGTGCGATTGTAGGGATGGATGCATTCCCTATATTTACAAATCTGTTTCCCATAGCCGACTCGGCTACGGAGGCTGCACAAACATTCCCTAGCGGGGAAGGAGTAGTTTCAACTTTGCTATGAGATCTACTATACCCTTAGAGGATAGTTGGGTTTTTTAAAAGGTCCTGTGGACAAAATTTAGAAATGGGATGGACACCGGGGCTTACAATGGCAACCATCTGTGTACTTTGCTACTGTCACTAGTGTGACGGCATATTGGTTTGATGCTTTGTCTGATGCTATTAAGTCAGAAACTTCCCTGGGTAAGATCCAGCACTGGATAAAAGCTTTTAAATTGGCTACTTCCTTTATTTCAATTTCTTCCCTTCCAGTTATCAAACTGGGAGCATAGGTTGCTCTGTTCCGGCTCATGAAACCTTTTGGTTGGAGCCTTGTTCTACGGATGTATGCTCTAAACCTAAGCTTTTGGTGATTCCTTACCAGGAACAGACCTTGTTGGGACCTGGCTTGACTGAACAAAATTTTTTTAAAAAAAAAAATAGCCTGCTGTTGAATCAAAGACAGCAGGGCGGACATGCCCTTGATCCGGGATCGGATCTTGTAGGGGGCTGACTTTCCGTCTTCGCTCAAGTTTGTTTTCGAGCTCAAAAGTTTTCTTCCCAGAGACAGGTTTCAGCTTTCAAGATTGTCTGCAGATCAGACAAAAGGAGAGGCGTTCTTACACTGCGTAGGAGACCTCTTAGACCTGGGAGTGATTGTTCCTGTTCCAATACAGGTACAGGGTCTGGGTTTTTTTATACCAATCGGGTTGTGGTTCCCAAAGAAGGAGGGAACCTTCAGACCACTTTTTAGATCTCATGAGTCTAAACAAATTCCTTCAAGATGGAAACTATTAATTTGTTCCATTCTTCCCTTGATCTAAGAGGGTCAATTTATGACAACAATGGATTTAAAGGACGCGTACTTTCATCTGCCGTTCACGAGAATTGTCTCAAGTTCTAGGGTTTGCCTTTCTGGACAAACGCTTCCTGTTCGTGGCTCTTCCTTTCGGTCTTGCCACAGCTCTGAGTCTTCACAAAGGAGCGGTCTCACGGGTAGAAGGTGATTTTGGGAAAGTGTTCCTTAGTCCCAAGCACAAGGGTAACTTTCTTGGGAATCATAACAAATTCCATATCAATGAGGACTTTTCTGACTGAGGTTGGGAAATCAAAGTCTATCGAGTCTAGTCCTTCAGTCCACTTCTCGGCCTTCAGTGGTTCAATGCATGGAGGTGATCGGGCTGATGGTGACGGCAATGGACATCATCCCGTTCGGTTCCACCTCAGTCCTCTGCAGTTAAGCATGCTCAGGCAATGGAACGGAGACTATGCAGTGCTTTCTCCTCAAATAACTCTGGATCAGGAAACAAGGGACTCCCTCCTTTGGTGGTTGTCTCTGAATCACCTATCTCAGGAGACCATCCTGGGTGATTGTGACAACGGATACCAGACTTCTAGGGTGGGGAACTATCTGGGGTTCCCTAAGGGTTCAGGGAGTGTGGACTCAGGCGGAGTCTGTTCTTCCTGTAATCATCCTGGAACTGACAGCGATCTTCAGTGCTCTTCTGGTCTGGCCTCAGTTGGCTTCAGCCCAGTTCATCAGTTTTCAGACGGATAACATAACGATAGTGGCTTACATCAATCACAAAGGAGGAACGAAAGGCTCCTTAGTGATGACCAAGTTAATCCAGTGGGTGGAGGCCCATTCTTGCCATCTGTCAGCGATCCATATCCCAGGGAGGGACAATTGGGAGGCGGATTTTCTGAGCAGACAGATTTTTCATCCGGGGGAGTGGGAACTCCATCTGGAAGTATTCTCCAACCTGATTCTCAAATGGGGTCGGCCGGAGTTAGATCTCATGGCATCTTGCCAGAATGCCAAGCTTTTGAGATACGGGGCGAGGTCCAGGGATCCCCAGGCAGAACTGATAGATACTCTGGCGGTTCCTTGGTCCTTCAATCTTGCATACCTATTTCCTCCGTTTGCGCTTCTTCCTCGAGTCATTGCTCGAATCAAACAGGAGAGGACATCAGTGATTCTCATTGCTCCTGCATGGCCTCGCTGGTTTTGGTATGCAGACCTGGTGGAAATGTCATCACTGCCACCTTGGAAACTTCCGTTGAGGATAGACCTTCTCATTCAAGGGCCCTTCCTTCACCCAAATCTAGTTTCTCTGAAGCTGACTGCTTGGAGATTGAACGTTTAATCCTATCCAAGCGGGGGTTTTCAGATTCGGTCATAGAGACCATGATCCAGGCTCGTAAGCCTGTGACTAGAAAGATTTTCCATAAGATATGGCGTAGATATCTTCTTGGTGTGAATCTAAGGGCTACTCATAAAGTAGAGTAAGGACTTTCTTTCTTTTCTCCAATAAGGTGGCTGGGCTCTGTAGCAACCCAAGGGTTGCAGGTTTGATCCCTGGTGAGGTCCACTCAGCCTTTCATCCTTCCGAGGTCGATAAAATGAGCAGCGCCTTGAGACCCTTACGGGTGATTAGCCACGCTTTACAAGTACAAGTATGCTGACAATTTGCTATGTTGCAGATATTCTCATCTGCTTTGGACAAGTTCCCTAAGGGGTCAGATCTCTGCCTAGTCTATTTTGTTACATAAACGTCTGGCGGATGTCCTAGATGTTCAATCCTTTTGTCAGGCTTTGATTAGAATCAGGCCTGTGTTTGAAGCAATTACTCCTCCATGGAGTCTGAATTTAGTTCTCAAAGTTCTTCAAGAGGTTCCGATTGAGCCTATGCATTCCTTAGATATTAAGTTATCTTTTTTATTTCTTGTTGCCTTTTCTTCAGCTCGGAGAGTGTCTGAACTTTCGGCATTACAATACAATTCTCCTTACCTTATTGTTCATCGGATAAGGTAGTTTTATGTACTAACTTAGGGTTAATTTCTAAGGTTGTTTCAAACTGGAACATTAATCAGGATATTGTGGTTCCTTCCTTGTGTCCTAATCCTTCTTTTCCAAAGGAACGTCTTTTGCACAATCTGGACGTGGTCCGTGCTTTGAAATATTTTTTTCAAGCGACTAAGGACTTTCGTCAGTCGTTTTCTTTGTCGTTTTCTGTGGGAAACATATGGGTCAGTAAGCTACAGCTACCTCCTTTTCTTTTTGTCTGTAGAGTATCATTCTTTTTGCTTATGAGACTGATGGACGACAACCTCTTGAAAGAGTTATGGTTCATTCCACTAGGGCTGTTGTTCCTTCATGGGCATTCATAAATGA
This sequence comes from Bombina bombina, assembly GCF_027579735.1. NCBI lineage: Eukaryota > Metazoa > Chordata > Amphibia > Anura > Bombinatoridae > Bombina > Bombina bombina. Next base: position 716,044,892 of record NC_069499.1, on the reverse strand, counting down.
AGCTTCTGTAGAACAGATTTGCAAGGCTGCAACTTGGTCCTCTCTTTACATTTTTTTCTAAAATTGATATTTTTTTGCCTCGGCTGAGGCTGTTTTTGGGAGAAAGGTTCTTTAAGCAGGGGTGCCTTCTGTTTAGGTATCATGTCTTGTCCCTCCCTTATCATCCGTGTACTCTAGCTTTGGTATTGTATCCCACAAGTAAGGATGAAATCCGTGGACTCATCGTGTCTTTTAAAAAGAAAAGAAAATGTATGCTTACCTGATAAATTTGTTTCTTTTTAGACACGAGTCCACGGCCCGCCCTGTTCTATGAGACAGGTTCTTAATTTTTGTAAACTTCAGACACCTCTGCACCTTGGCCTTTCCTTTCTCTTCCTAACTTCGGTCAAATGACTGGAGTGGGAGGGATGGGAGGAGCTATATATAGCAGCTCTGCTGTGGTGCTCTTTGCCTCCTCCTGCTGACCAGGAGGTGAATAAGCAGATGTTTGGAATAATCTATACACAAATTTGGACGGTTGGACACACACAATTTTTGCAAGCTTAAATTCTTCTGCAAAGAAGGGTGTGATAAAATGGCAAAATCTAGGTATTCAAGTATGCTAAATTAGTATGAAAGCTCCAGACTGGCTTACTAGCGTCATGAAAGAAAATGTGCTTGTACTTGTCCTAAACACTGTAACCTACCTTTTCTTCAAACACTGCAAATTGGCTAAAACAACTATTTATGTGCTGCTTTGCATAGATAATCTTGTTTACGGAATTTGCTCTTTGGCTTCTCATCAGAAAGTGGTACAAGCATAATTTTTACATAAAAGCAAGGGTTTTTAACCCTTTGGCTGCTAAGCCATTTCCCACCTGGGTGCTAATATTTTTTTTTATTATTTTTGTAATTTTTGAAAACTTTTTTTTTTTTTTTAATTTGTTTTTTACAGACTTACACTGTTGGAAAGGTTTGGCGATTACCTTTCCAACAATGGGTCTTGGGGGTCTGTAGCTGCTTAGATGCCTGAGATACAGGCTTCTAAGCAGCATGCCCCCTCCTCCTATACTTAACATTGTTAAGTATAAATAAAGTTGCGCGGTGACGTCATCACGTAATTGCGCATGACGTCACCGCGCATCACGTGAAGCCCCGGCGATGCCTGTCACTCTACAGGCACGATCGCCGGGGTAGGAGCAGTAAGGAGCCCCCAGATCTCCCTCAAGGTGGGAGAGTGCTCATGACGGCTCTGAGCCGTCATTAGCACCAGAGTGAGAAACTGATTCAGATAGAGAATACAATTTTAAACAACCTTCCAATTTACTTCTGTTATTTAATTTGCTACCTTCTCTTGTTATCCTTTGCTGAAATGTTTATCAAGGAAAGCTCAGGAGCAGCAAAGAATCTAGGTTCTAGCTGCTGATTGGTTGATGTGTGTGTATGTGTGTATATATATATATATATATATATATATATATATTTATATACAGTGTATGTATGTGTGTGTGTATATATATATATATATATATATATATATATATATATTGATTTTTCATTGGCTCACCCATGTGTTAAGTTGGAAACCAGTAACGCATTGGTTCTCCTTCAAAAAAGCATACCAAGAGAACGAAGAAAAATTGATAATAGGAGTAGATTAGAAAGTTTCTTAAAATTGAATGCTCTATCTAATTCATGAAAGAAAAATATTGGGTTTCATGTCCCTTTAATGTTACTTTTAAATGATTTCAATGTATATCCTTTTTGTTTAGCAAAAACATTTTTGTGTGTGTTTTCTTGTGTTCCTGTTATCATTAGATAGCAGAATCTGTAATAAATTGTGCACCTTAATTGTATTTTTTTTTTCTTTCAGGTAATTCTAATAGAATACATTCCGAAATATCCAATTTTTCGACCAGATTGAGGAGAAACTACATTATTCTGTATTTTTTTTTTATATGTCATTCCTACCTTTAGTGCCTTATAAAAAAAGTACTGAAAAGAATATTTCAGAAACCTGTAAATAGCGCTGAAGTTTTATATGTAACAAAATCATTTTGCACATATTTTTTTTATGGAAGCGTCTGTGTTGCACTTCACTTATTTTGTTCTATACCCACATGTATACAGTTGCAAGTAGCTATTTGAAGTGCTGCTCCAAACCTTAGCTTGTTGCCTTACTACACACCATGGATTTAATTGTTCTTACAAAAACTAATTGTATTCAGAACTCTCCAAAAATATTTCACAGACTTTTCTTAATTTTTTAGAGGATTTTTATGTTAAATAAGTGCATGGGTAACTGCTTTCTACTGGACAAAACAATCTATAAAAGGTTATGCATTGTAAAACTATGCAATAAACTTTTATGTATTTTTCCCCTTTTTCGTGTAATTTCGCTTTGACACTTGAGGATTCTCTAATCCTCAGAACTGAAAAAGCACCTTGCAGACTTCTCAAGACTCTAACCCTGCTACACATATGTCCCTAATTGGCTTTAACAAATAACTGCAAAATATCATCTATATTAACAATATGACAATGGCAAGCCTTGTCAGCTGCAGACTCAAGCCTTGATTGGCTCCTCCAACTGGTGGGTGGAGTTTGGCTTTTAAAATGTTTAGACTTGGCTGACAATTTATATAGCAACAAAACAGAAATTACTTATAATTATAAGGTGTTTTACAATCTTTTGAACTTTAAACCTTCCTTTTGCAAGCAGGCAACTACTTGTTTCTACCAGAGTAAACAGGTTAGCCCATGCACTTTCTAGGGGATAAAAACTGTAATATAAGGTGATTGCGCTTTGCATTGCGCTATAGTATGCCAGGTTGCCAAGAGTTTTCTTCCTTACCAACAACCCCCCCCATTTTATATAATGAAGTGAAAATTTCAATTGGATTTTCTGTTCACAGGGTAAGTGTACTTTTATTGTAAGAGCACAACTTTTTTTTTTTTTTTTTATTTAATATAGTGCTTGAGTTTTGGTAATTATTAGCAATCTAAAATGTATGTGTGTAATATATACATGCACACATGCTCTTGAATGTTTATAAACTGAATGGATTATGGATTGTTTAACCAAAAACAAACTTTATATATTACCTGTTGCAATATAAAGTGTTATGTTTATATTATGTAACATAGCTGTTACTGTTGCCAGTTTTGTATATACGTTTTTATTCATCTTCCTAGGCATCATATTAATTGTTTGATGCTTTTACTTAAGGGAGAATGTATTGTAAAATTGTTTTCTTTCTCAATGTGTTTCCAATGACTTGTTATACCAGCTGCAGAGTTTAGAATATATGGGAAATTGTTCAATCCAGTAGGTAAAATGGATAACTGAGAACACATTAGATGGGAAAACATATTTGAGTACACTGTCCCTTTGAGCTATAGATAGTGTTGCACCCCAATGTGCTGCTGGCTTCTACTTCTGCAGAACGGCTAACGGGCTGTTACCTACCTAGTAAAGCCATAACCAGGTTGTGTATAGAAGTGGAGAAGGGACATAACTGCACTTTATATTAAAACAATGTAATATTGGGTACCTTTTTTGTTTTTCTTATGGGTGTTTTTATATTCTCCAAAATATGACATGTAAATAGAACACTGTATTGATTGTAAATTGATTTTTTTTTTTATGATTTTGATGAAATAATGGAACTGCAATGCTGGATAAGTACAATGCAATATTGGTCCGTTTCTTGTCTCCTGCTTCATATACAAAAGCAAAGCTTGGTTATAAAGTTAGAGAGCTGCTACTGTTACCCAGAAAAAAATACTAAAGTGCTTTAGTGTCTGTTTACAGTTCATGCTGAAAATAAGGCATACTAAAGACGCATATATTTTCTATGTTTTAATAGACATTATATTGTTATATAACATATGGAGTGGGTTGAATGTGAAATGCCTTGCACTTATGGCATTAAAATGCTAAATAGAGAGTAGCGTCATCAACTTCTTAATGGAAATGTGTACAAGTCAGATAGTGATGTTTACTCTACTTGATATTAATGCTCTTGCATACATTTTGTTAACCTTATACTGAACCACTACAGTGCTATAATTAGGCAATTCATAATCTAAATACCTGTAATTGTATTATTTTGGTTGATGGGATATAGAATTGTGAATTAAAGCCGCTACAGAGCAAGAATTAACAATTGTAATTTTTGATGTTTAAAGTATGTGATGTGTTTAAGCTGTGTCAAAGACAAAGCTGAATTGTTACCTGCTTTATTTTTTAGCATTGTACAATGACTTTAAAATGTCTCATGATCTGGTGAATTATGAAATCTATCCCTAATCTCATGTTGCTATTTAAGTGATTTTTATCACTTCACAGCAATAATACTAACATACTACAGAATGTATTCCTATCTGCTGAGCACCTTTTGGCTCTTCATGTTGATAAACAACTATTGGTTTTGCAAAACCAGTGTGTGGAATGGAAGGCTACAGTATATTAAAGGGAAATCTGTCTGTTTTAAAAGCTTTAATTTATTATATTGCTTGGTTAACAAAAACAAGTGGATGCAATAATAAACTGTTCTGTGTGGTGTTTAATACTTAAAGGGACACTGAACCCAAATTTTTCTTTCGTGATTCAGATAGATCATGCAATTTTAAGCAACTTTCTAATTTACACCTATTATCAAATTTTCTTTATTCTCTTGGTATCTTTATTTGAAAAGAAGGAATGTAAGTTTAGATCCTGGCCCATTTTTAGTGACCAACCGTGGTTGTTCTTGCTGATTGGTGGATAAATTCACCCACCAATAAACAAGGGCTGTGTCCAGGGTCTGAACCAAAAAAATAGCTTAGATGCCTTCTTTTTCAAATAAAGATAGCAAGAGAACAAATAAAAATTGGTAAAATGAGTAAATTATAAAGTTGCTTAACCCGTTGAGTGCTAAGCACTTTCCCACCTGGGTGCGCTAAGCTGTTCAAAGGTTTTTTCTTTCATGTAATTAGCAAGAGTCCATGAGCTAGTGACGTATGGGATATACATTCCTACCAGGAGGGGCAAAGTTTCCCAAACCTCAAAATGCCTATAAATACACCCCTCACCACACCCACAATTCAGTTTTACAAACTTTGCCTCCGATGGAGGTGGTGAAGTAAGTTTGTGCTACATTCTACGTTGTTATGCGCTCCGCAGCAAGTTGGAGCCCGGTTTTCCTCTCAGCGTGCAGTGAATGTCAGAGGGATGTGAGGAGAGTATTGCCTATTTGAATGCAGTGATCTCCTTCTACGGGGTCTATTTCATAGGTTCTCTGTTATCGGTCGTAGAGATTCATCTCTTACCTCCCTTTTCAGATCGACGATATACTCTTATATATACCATTACCTCTGCTGATTCTCGTTTCAGTACTGGTTTGGCTATCTGCTATATGTAGATGAGTGTCCTGGGGTAAGTAAGTCTTATTTTCTGTGACACTCCAAGCTATGGTTGGGCACTTTGTTTATAAAGTTCTAAATATATGTATTCAAACATTTATTTGCCTTGACTCAGAATGTTCAACTTTCCTTATTTTCAGACAGTCAGTTTCATATTTGGGATAATGCATTTTAATTTAAAAATTTTTCTTACCTTAAAATTTGACTTTTTCCCTGTGGGCTGTTAGGCTCGCGGGGGCTGAAAATGCTTCATTTTATTGCGTCATTCTTGGCGCGGACTTTTTTGGCGCAAAAAATCTATTTCCGTTTCCGGCGTCATACGTGTCGCCGGAAGTTGCGTCATTTTTTGACGTTATTTTGCGCCAAAAATGTCGGCGTTCCGGATGTGGCTTCATTTTTGGCGCCAAAAAGCATTTAGGCGCCAAATAATGTGGGCGTCTTATTTGGCGCGAAAAAATATGGGCGTCACTTTTGTCTCCACATTATTTAAGTCTCATTTTTTATTGCTTCTGGTTGCTAGAAGCTTGTCTTTTGGCATTTTTCCCATTCCTGAAACTGTCATTTAAGGAATTTGATCAATTTTGCTTTATATATATGTTGTTTTTTCTCTTACATATTGCAAGATGTCTCACGTTGCATCTGAGTCAGAAGATACTACAGGAAAATCGCTGTCAAGTGCTGAATCTACCAAAGCTAAGTGTATCTGCTGTAAACTTTTGGTAGCTATTCCTCCAGCTGTTGTTTGTATTGATTGTCATGACAAACTTGTTAAAGCAGATAATATTTCCTTTAGTAAAGTACCATTGCCTGTTGCAGTTCCTTCAACATCTAAGGTGCAGAATGTTCCTGATAATATAAGAGATTTTGTTTCTGAATCCATAAAGAAGGCTATGTCTGTTATTTCTCCTTCTAGTAAACGTAAAAAATCTTTTAAAACTTCTCTCCCTACAGATGAATTTTTAACTGAACATCATCATTCTGATTCTGATGATTCCTCTGGTTCAGAGGATTCTGTCTCAGAGGTTGATGCTGATAAATCTTCATATTTATTTAAAATGGAATTTATTCGTTCTTTACTTAAAGAAGTACTAATTGCTTTAGAAATAGAGGATTCTGGTCCTCTTGATACTAATTCTAAACGTTTAGATAAGGTATTTAAAGCTCCTGTGGTTATTCCAGAAGTTTTTCCTGTTCCTAATGCTATTTCTGCAGTAATTTCCAAAGAATGGGATAATTTGGGTAATTCATTTACTCCTTCTAAACGTTTTAAGCAATTATATCCTGTGCCGTCTGACAGATTAGAATTTTGGGACAAGATCCCTAAAGTTGATGGGGCTATTTCTACCCTTGCTAAACGTACTACTATTCCTACGTCAGATGGTACTTCGTTTAAGGATCCTCTAGATAGGAAAATTGAATCCTTTCTAAGAAAAGCTTATCTGTGTTCAGGTAATCTTCTTAGACCTGCTATATCTTTGGCTGATGTTGCTGCAGCTTCAACTTTTTGGTTGGAAACTTTAGCGCAACAAGTAACACATCGTGATTCTCATGATATTATTATTCTTCTTCAGCATGCTAATAATTTTATCTGTGATGCCATTTTTGATATTATCAGAGTTGATGTCAGGTTTATGTCTCTAGCTATTTTAGCTAGAAGAGCTTTATGGCTTAAAACTTGGAATGCTGATATGGCTTCTAAATCAACTTTACTTTCCATTTCTTTCCAGGGTAACAAATTATTTGGTTCTCAGTTGGATTCCATTATTTCAACTGTTACTGGTGGGAAAGGAACTTTTTTACCACAGGATAAAAAATCTAAAGGTAAAAACAGGGCTAATAATCGTTTTCGTTCCTTTCGTTTCAACAAAGAACAAAAGCCTGATCCTTCATCCTCAGGAGCAGTTTCAGTTTGGAGACCATCTCCAGTCTGGAATAAATCCAAGCCAGCTAGAAAGGCAAAGCCTGCTTCTAAGTCCACATGAAGGTAGGGGGCAGGTTACGTTTTTTCAAGGAAATTTGGATCAATTCTGTTCACAATCTTTGGATTCAGAGCATTGTTTCAGAAGGGTACAGAATTGGTTTCAAGTTGAGACCTCCTGCAAAGAGATTTTTTCTTTCCCGTGTCCCAGTAAATCCAGTAAAAGCTCAAGCATTTCTGAAATGTGTTTCAGATCTAGAGTTGACTGGAGTAATTATGCCAGTTCCAGTTCTGGAACAGGGGATGGGGTTTTATTCAAATCTCTTCATTGTACCAAAGAAGGAGAATTCTTTCAGACCAGTTCTGGATCTAAAAATATTGAATCATTATGTAAGGATACCAACATTCAAGATGGTAACTGTAAGGACTATCTTACCTTTTGTTCAGCAAGGGAATTATATGTCCACAATAGATTTACAGGATGCATATCTGCATATTCCGATTCATCCAGATCATTATCAGTTCCTGAGATTCTCGTTTCTGGACAAGCATTACCAGTTTGTGGCTCTGCCGTTTGGCCTAGCTACAGCTCCAAGAATTTTTACAAAGGTTCTCGGTGCCCTTCTGTCTGTAATCAGAGAACAGGGTATTGTGGTATTTCCTTATTTGGACGATATCTTGGTACTTGCTCAGTCTTTACATTTAGCAGAATCTCATACGAATCGACTTGTGTTGTTTCTTCAAGATCATGGTTGGAGGATCAATTTACCAAAAAGTTCTTTGATTCCTCAGACAAGGGTAACCTTTCTGGGTTTCCAGATGGATTCAGTGTCCGTGACTCTGTCTTTAACAGACAAGAGACGTCTAAAGTTGATTGCAGCTTGTCGAAACCTTCAGTCACAATCATTCCCTTCGGTAGCCTTATGCATGGAAATTCTAGGTCTTATGACTGCTGCATCGGACGCGATCCCCTTTGCTCGTTTTCACATGCGACCTCTTCAGCTCTGTATGCTGAAGCAATGGTGCAAGGATTACACGAAGATATCTCAATTAATATCTTTAAAACCGATTGTTCGACACTCTCTAACATGGTGGACAGATCACCATCGTTTAATTCAGGGGGCTTCTTTTGTGCTTCCGACTTGGACTGTAATTTCAACAGATGCAAGTCTCACAGGTTGGGGAGCTGTGTGGGGATCTCTGACGGCACAAGGAGTTTGGGAATCTCAGGAGGTGAGATTACCGATCAATATTTTGGAACTGCGTGCAATTTTCAGAGCTCTTCAGTTTTGGCCTCTTCTGAAGAGAGAATCGTTCATTTGTTTTCAGACAGACAATGTCACAACTGTGGCATACATCAATCGTCAAGGAGGGACTCACAGTCCTCTGGCTATGAAAGAAGTATCTCAAATTTTGGTTTGGGCGGAATCCAGCTCCTGTCTAATCTCTGCGGTTCATATCCCAGGTGTAGACAATTGGGAAGCGGATTATCTCAGTCGCCAAACGTTGCATCCGGGCGAATGGTCTCTTCACCCAGAGGTATTTCTTCAGATTGTTCAAATGTGGGAACTTCCAGAAATAGATCTGATGGCGTCCCATCTAAACAAGAAACTTCCCAGGTATCTGTCCAGATCCCGGGATCCTCAGGCGGAGGCAGTGGATGCATTATCACTTCCTTGGAAGTATCATCCTGCCTATATCTTTCCGCCTCTAGTTCTTCTTCCAAGAGTAATCTCCAAGATTCTGAAGGAATGCTCGTTTGTTCTGCTGGTAGCTCCGGCATGGCCTCACAGGTTTTGGTATGCGGATCTTGTCCGGATGGCCTCTTGCCAACCGTGGACTCTTCCGTTAAGACCAGACCTTCTGTCACAAGGTCCTTTTTTCCATCAGGATCTGAAATCCTTAAATTTATAGGTATGGAGATTGAACGCTTGATTCTTGGTCAAAGAGGTTTCTCTGACTCTGTGATTAATACTATGTTACAGGCTCGTAAATCTGTATCTCGAGAGATATTATAGAGTCTGGAAGACTTATATTTCTTGGTGTCTTTCTCATCATTTTTCCTGGCATTCTTTTAGAATACCGAGAATTTTACAGTTTCTTCAGGATGGTTTAGATAAGGGTTTGTCCGCAAGTTCTTTGAAAGGACAAATCTCTGCTCTTTCTGTTCTTTTTCACAGAAAGATTGCTATTCTTCCTGATATTCATTGTTTTATACAAGCTTTGGTTCGTATAAAACCTGTCATTAAGTCAATTTCTCCTCCTTGGAGTTTGAATTTGGTTCTGGGAGCTCTTCAAGCTCCTCCGTTTGAACCTATGCATTCATTGGACATTAAATTACTTTCTTGGAAAGTTTTGTTCCTTTTGGCCATCTCTTTTGCCAGAAGAGTTTCTGAATTATCTGCTCTTTCTTGTGAGTCTCCTTTTCTGATTTTTCATCAGGATAAGGCGGTGTTGCGAACTTCTTTTGAATTTTTACCTAAAGTTGTGAATTCCAACAGCATTAGTAGAGAAATTGTGGTTCCTTCATTATGTCCTAATCCTAAGAATTCTAAGGAGAAATCGTTGCATTCTTTGGATGTTGTTAGAGCTTTGAAATATTATGTTGAAGCTACGAAATCTTTTCGTAAGACTTCTAGTCTATTTGTTATCTTTTCCGGTTCTAGAAAAGGCCAGAAAGCTTCTGCCATTTCTTTGGCATCCTGGTTGAAATCTTTAATTCATCTTGCCTATGTTGAGTCGGGTAAATCTCCGCCTCAGAGAATTACAGCTCATTCTACTAGGTCAGTTTCTACTTCCTGGGCGTTTAGGAATGAAGCTTCGGTTGACCAGATCTGCAAAGCAGCAACTTGGTCCTCTTTGCATACTTTTACTAAATTCTACCATTTTGATGTATTTTCTTCTTCTGAAGCAGTTTTTGGTAGAAAAGTACTTCAGGCAGCGGTTTCAGTTTGAATCTTCTGCTTATGTTTTTCGTTAAACTTTATTTTGGGTGTGGATTATTTTCAGCAGGAATTGGCTGTCTTTATTTTATCCCTCCCTCTCTAGTGACTCTTGTGTGGAAAGATCCACATCTTGGGTAGTCATTATCCCATACGTCACTAGCTCATGGACTCTTGCTAATTACATGAAAGAAAACATAATTTATGTAAGAACTTACCTGATAAATTCATTTCTTTCATATTAGCAAGAGTCCATGAGGCCCGCCCTTTTTTATGGTGGTTATGATTTTGTATAAAGCACAATTATTCCAATTCCTTATTTTATATGCTTTCGCACTTTTTTATCACCCCACTTCTTGGCTGTTCGTTAAACTGAATTGTGGGTGTGGTGAGGGGTGTATTTATAGGCATTTTGAGGTTTGGGAAACTTTGCCCCTCCTGGTAGGAATGTATATCCCATACGTCACTAGCTCATGGACTCTTGCTAATATGAAAGAAATGAATTTATCAGGTAAGTTCTTACATAAATTATGTTTTTTCAGATCCCCAAGTCTTACACCGTTGGAAAGGTTAGGCGATTACCTTTCCAACGGTGGGTCTTGGGGGTCTGTAGCTGCTTAGATGCATGAGATACAGGCTTCTAAGCAGCATGCCCCCTTTTCCTATACTTAACATTAAGTTTACATAAAATTGTGCAGTGACATCATCACGTCATTGCACGTGACGTCACCGTGCATAACAAGAAGCCCTGGCGATGCCTGTCACTATACAGGTTCGATCGCCGGGGTGGGAGCCCCCAGATCTCCCTCAAGGTGGGAGAGTGCTAGTGACGGCTCGAAGCCGTCGTTAGCACCTGAGTGGGAAACTCTGCGACGGCTCAGAGCCGTTGTTGGCACTCAAGGGGTTAAAATTGCATGCTCTATCTGAATCACAAAAGAAATAATTTAGGTTCAGTGTCCCTTTAAACACATAATGTCAGCTCTAGAGCAGCAATGCACTACTGGGACCTAGGTGAACACGTCTGGTGAGACGATACAAGGCATGTGTACGTAGTCACCAGCTAGCTTCCAGTAGTGCATTACTGTCCCTACCTAGTTATGCCTTTCAGTTAAAGATACCTTAAAAGTGCATATGCTATCTAAATCATGAGTTTAATTTTGACTTTTTATGTCTCTTTAAACACACAGAAAATAGATTTTTTTTCAAATCAAATGCTTTCAATAGGGCATGTTCTACACTACAATTCCCTTAAAGTAAATTGAGCTTTATCTTCTTGCATAAAATTAATGTCACAGTGCCTTGTTGGAAAATAAAGCAATGATTTTATAAAGCGTGTAAAATGTTTGTTAGCTTGCTATTATTGCAGCATTTCTAGTAAGCTGGTTTATAAAAGTATTAATACTAGAAGAAAATGCATATACCAAAAGCTGTTTGGTAACGAGTACTATACTTTATACACAGTACCTGTAAACTAGGTATTTACTTTTTTCTCTCTCCAAACACTGATTATATCTTACCATTCGATTAAATGGGGAATGATGACAATGTGCCACTATTAAATACTAAAATGTAATACACTACTCAGGGCTGGTTTCTCATCAGTAGAACGTAGACAGTTGCCTATTGTTGTAATTTAACTCTAAAAATTGTGGATTTTTCATTTCTCCCCAGTTTCTATGAAGGGATGGATGGGTGCTACCATGTTGAAACTTGGGTTTTCTTTATCTAATTTATTCTGCAGAGGATAATTAGGGACAGATAAACAAACTATTGCTGTGTGTAATCTAAAGTGACTTACGTAACATTGCTTTATTCCACATAGCTTTGGATGGCTCCCTTTATATGGCCCTAATGATCCTCAGCAAAAGAGATTATATAAGGAAAACATAATTTTTAACATGGATGTGCGTATTAATTTATAGAAACTGAACATTTACTAAACGTAATGCAATTTAAAAAATGCACCCACATATTATTCTCAGGCTAATCTTTACTTTGAATACACCATTATATGTAGTAGTTATTTATGGTTAAATGTCCTTTTAAGTGGAACAAACCTATAGACATTAAACTGCTGTGCACAACAGCAATTTTTATTTTAACTACTCACTGTTCTTGCATTGCTTTCTGTCCCTGCAACTCTTTTCAAATCAGTTTTCCTGCTTTAATAGCTCAAAGGTGTCAGATACTGAAGCTCCACCTCTTCATACTGGGCACCGACATCTTGAAACTCAGGTATTCTTGCAGCCTTTGACAGAAGCGGTGCACACTTACAGCTGTAAAAAAGTAGACAATATTGCTCATCTGTATAATTTGCTTGCAGTTAGTGTGCATGATACATCATGTGAGCTTTACATTTTTGTAATTTTTTACAAAGTTTTAAAATTACACACTATTTTAAAAAGCACTCAATAATATATAGCAATGCAGCAGCTGCATAATGTACTGCTCCAGCTATGTATCATGCACCCTAACTGCAAGCTCAGTATGCAGTTGTCAAAAAGTTGACAACCTCATGGATATGTAAATGCAAAATGTTTCTGTCACAGCTCCAAGATGGTGGCACCCCATATGAAGAGTCGGAGCTTCAGTATCTGGCACCTTCTTAAGCGATTAGAACAGGAAAACTAATTTAAAAAGAGCTGCGGGAACAGGATGAAATGCAATAACATAGTAAGTAGTTACTACTCTTTCATACAAGTAGTAAGAGTCCGCGATCCATTACTCCTGGGAATTACTCTTCCATGCCACTAGGAGGAGGAAAATATTTCCAAACCCCTAGAGCTCTATAAAACCTCTCTGGCATCTTTTTTTTTTTTTTCTCTCATCTGCTGGAGGAGGTTGAAGAATTAAGATGAGATGGGTTCTCAGACAGAGTTGAGGCCCATTTCCCCTCAGAGTACAATTATTCTAGTAGCGATGTATTTGGAGTATAGGTAGTGGCATATTTTGTAGTCTCTAACCTTTCCAGGAATGTCGCAGGGACTTCTCCTTTGCCTCCTCTTGTTGGTTTGTTGATATATTCCTATTCCAGATCCTCTGCTGTTATGTTTCAGCACTGTTTTTGGCTTCTTCCTCCAGTAGTAGAGTGCCTATTGGTAATTACTTTATTTTTTATTATTTGGCACTCTATAATATAAGCTTGTTAGGTTTTTATTATATATATATATATATATATATATATATATATATATATATATATATATATATATATATACTGTGTGTGTATATATATATATATATATATATTTATTTATTTTTTTTCCTAAATATAAGGACAGTCCACGGCTTCATTCCTTACTGTTGGGAAATACTGGACCTGGCCACCAGGTAGAGGCAAAGAGACCCCAGCCAAAGGCTTTAATACCTCTCGCACTTCCCCTATCCCCCAGTTATTCTTTGCCTTTCGTCACAGGAGGATAGCAGAGAAGTGTCAGAAGATATCTGAGTTGTTCCTCAGGAGGGATATATGCCTTTTGTTATGGAACTGGAGTTTTAAGTAGTCTTGTCAGCCTCTCAGTGAGAGCATTGATGAAAGTTAGAGTCTGGAGATACAAGGAGTCTTTCTGCGAACCCATCCAGACTGCCTGCTAACAGCTCCTTAAGCAACCAGTGTTGACGAGTTTCACTGTCTGCTTTCTTCACTCAAGTCCATGTCAGGAGCGATGCTACAAGACTGTCACACTTGAGAGGCTGTGTTTCTGTTCCACAGCACGGATTCTGGTAAGATTGTTTACATTTTTACTTATGTTGAGTTGCTGAAGACAGGGTCACAGTGTGACTCCTTTCATCTTTATAGTGTCGTGGGTTAATATCTCCTGAAGGAGGTTATTGAACAGTAGGGATTAGTTATTGAACAGTGGGGATTATTAAAATGTGTTTTCTTTGATTTATGCTGCTTCACGTGAGATTTATTTTGGGCTCATAGACTGTTATGCGGTAACGGAACATACAGGTGTTTTACTTTCACTTTGAACACTGCGCAGCTTGTAGCGTGGCACGCTTTTTGTCATAGCAGGGGCAGTCCTGCCTTGTGCACCACGTGACCGTGTATGGTCACACTTTCATTTTCCTGACCGAGCTAGCTGTCGGAGAGGTCGCTTCTTCTCTGGTTGCCTGGGTCTAGGAGGTGGTGAGTGCCCCAGTCATTGGAGGTATATAGCTGCCGTTTTTGTGAGAAATAAAGTTAATTTATTTGTATCCTACTGTTGTTAGCGCAAGCTATGGAGGATCCTGATATGTTTGAGGGTACTTCCTCTATTCCGAATAGTAATACCTTTCTATATTGTGAGGAGGCCTTGGTGTGCCCGCCCTCTCAACTATGTTCCATATCCGTCAACAAGGTTATGTCTAAGAAGGTTAACCCCTTTTAGTACGACTGAGCCGTAAACCTCTGAGGACTCGCCGTCCCGTGAGGTGCATACCCATCAATCATCTCCATTGTCACATGCAGCTTCCCGTAGCACGCCTGATCCTCCATCTGGTGGGAGACTTTTACCATCAGACTTTACAGCATAGTTAAAGACGGCGGTGTCTGAGGCCCTTAGTGCTCTACCTCACCCTGCTAAGCGAAAGGTTAAACATAGCTCTCCGGTCCAGGGGACATCCAGTGATTTACTTGATTTGTCTGCCTTTCAAGTATCCCAGGATGGGTCACACTCTGAGTCTTCACTTCGGACATGACTTCTAAGTCTTCACTACTTTCCCTCCCTTTTAAGGAAAACATTTTATTTGGTCCAGGGTGCCTTCCTACCGCAGGATAAAAAGAACAAATCTAAGGGACAGGGATCTAATTTTTGTTCGTTCTGAAAAGTCCCAACGTCAGCAGTCCTCCTCTAAGCCCGAGCAAACCAAAAGCACTTGGAAGCCGGCTCAATCCTGGAATAAATCCAAGCAGAACAAGCCGCCCGCCGAGAACAAGTCGACATGAAGGGGCGGCCCCTGATCCAAAGCTGGATCGTATAGGGGGCAGACTGTCGCTGTTTTCAGGTGCTTGGTCCAGGGACATGCAGGATCCGTGGGTCCTGGAGAGGTCATAGCTCAGGGATACAAAATAGGTTTCAAATCTCATCCACCCAAGGGCAGATTTCTCCTCTCAAGCCTGTGTTTAAAGCCAGAAAAGAGAGAAGCCTTTCTTGGGTGCGTGCGGGATCTGTCCTCCTTTTTAAGGGTTATTGTCCTGGTTCCTATCGCAGAAAGAGGTCTGGGATACTATTCAAAACTGTGTGGGGTCCCAAAGAAAGAGGGAACGCCCAATGTTGGACCTAAAGTGCTTAAAAAAGTTTCTAAATGTCCCCTCGTTCAAGATGGAGACAATAAGGTCCATTCTTCCTCTAGTACAGGAAGCACAGTTCATGACCACTATAGATCTGAAGGATGCCTACCTTCACATTGCAATCCACAGGGACCACTTCCAGTTTCTAAGGTTTGCGTTCCTGGATCAGCACTTCCAGTTCATTGCACTTCCGTTTGGTCTAGCCACGGCCCCAAGAATCTTTACAAAGGTTCTAGGAGCTCTCCTAGCCGTCGCCAAAACCCAAGGTATAGCAGTAGCTCCCTACTTGGGACGACATTCTGGTTCAAGTAACATCCTTTCGACTAGCAGAGTACCATTCGGTATCTCTTCTCTCTCTTCGATCACATGGATGGAAGATATAAACTTAGAGAAGAGTTCTCTCATTCCAAGCACCAGGGTAGAATTCCTTGGTACTATAGTAGATTCAATATCCATGAGGATATTTCTAACCAACCAGAGACGGTGCAAGCTAGCTTCGGCATGTCTTGCACTCCGGATCTCCTTAAGGCCATCTGAGGCTCAGTGTATGGAGGTAATTGGTCTTATGGTGTCCATCATGGACATATTTCCTTTTGCCAGGTTCTGTCTCAGACCGCTACAGCTGTGCATGCTGAGGCAGTGGAACGGCGATCATTCGGATCTGTCTCAACAGATTTCCCTGGACAACCGGTCGAGAGAATTGCTCTCTTGGTGGCTCCGTTTAGATCATCTGTCCCGAGAGACATCCTTTCTCAGACCATCCTGGGAGATTGTGACTACAGACGCGAGCCTCTCCGGATGGGGAGCTGTTTGGGTGCCAGTAAGGCACAGGGCCTGTGGTCTCAGGAGGAACGCTCCCTCCCAATCAACATTTTGGAACTTCAAGCAGTCTACGATGCTCTGAAGGCTTGACCTCTTCTAGGTTCTTCCCGGTTTATCAGATTCCAATCTGACAATATAACCTCGGTGGCTTACATTAACCATCCGGGGGGAACAAGAAGCTCCCTAGCAATGAGGGAGGTATCCCGGATCCTGGTGTGGGCGGAGGCCCATAGCTGTTCGCTATCAGTGATCCATATTCTGGGTGTGGACAACTGGGAAGCGGATTTTCTCAGCACACAATCCTTTCATCCGAGGGAATGGTCTCTCCATCCGGAAGGATATATGCTACAGGTGGGGGATGCCGTAGATAGATCTCATGGCGTCTCGACTCAATACCAAACTACCCAGATATGGGTCAAGGTCCAGGGATCCTCAGGCGGAGCTAATAGATGCATTAGGGGTGCCTTGGCGGTTCAATGAAATCTACCTTTTTCCTACTTTACCACTCCCTCCTCGGGTAGTGGCCCGCATCAAGCAGGAAAAGGCGTCGGTAATACTGATTGCTCCATCGTGGCTGCGAAGGACGTGGTTCGCGGACCTAGTGAGGATGTCATCTTCTCTATGGAAGTTACCTTGTTGCAGGGATCTGCTGGAACAAGGTCCCTTTTGTTTATCAAAATCTAGATTCTCTGAGGCTGACTGCGTGGAGATTGAACGCTTAGTCCTAGCCAAGAGAGGTTTTTCTGAGAGAGTTATTGATACTCTCATCCAAGCTCGTAAGCCGGTTACTCGTCGCATCTGTCATAAGGTGTGGAGAACCTACTTATTCTGACATGAAGAGCATGGTTTTCCTTGGCATAAGGTTTAGGTTGCCAGGATTCTGTTTCTCGAGGATGGTCTGGAGAAGGGTCTTTCGGCCAGTTCCATGAGGGGACATATTTCGGCCTTGTCTGTTTTACGTTCAGTTTTTTTTGTTAAGGCTTTGATTAGGATCAGACCTGTGTTCAGATCTTCAGCTCCCCCTTGGAGTCTGAATCTGGTTCTTAAAGTTTTACAACCGGCTCCGTTTGAGCCTATGCATGAAATTGATATTTAGTTGTTGTCCTGGAAAGTTCTCTTTCTACTGGATATTGCTTTGGCGCGCATAGTATCTGAGATTGTCGCCTTGCAATGTGAGCCTCCTTATCTGGTGTTCCATTCGGATAAGGCTGTCCTACGTACTAAGTTAGGGTTTCTCCCTAAAGTTGTGTCAGACCGCAACATCAATCAAGAGATTGTGGTCCCTTCTTTGTGTCCTAATCCTCCTCCTTCTAAGGAACGTTTACTTCATAATTTGGACGTGGTTCGTGCCTTGAAGTTTTATCTTCAAGCTACTAAGGACTTTAGACAAACTTCATACTTGTTTGTGGCATATTCTGGGAAGTGGAAGGGTCAGAAGGTCTCTTCGACGTCCTTATCTTTTTGGTTGAGGAGTCTTATCCGCTTACCTTATGAAACAGCGGGATATAGACCTCAGATGATTACGGCTCATTCTACTAGAGCAGTGGCTTCCTCTAGGGCCTTTAAGAACAAGGCCTCTATGGATCAGATTTGTAAGGCGGCTACCTGGTTCTTCTTACACATTTTTTCTAAATTCTACTTCGGGAGAGAGGTTTTGCAGGCTGTGGTGCCCTCAGATTAGGGTCTGCTTCTTATTTGTCCCGTTTTCATTCAGTGTCCTCTAGAGCTTGGGTATAAGTTTCCCAACAGTAAGGAACTCTGCTTATATTAAGAAAGAAAACATAAATTATGCTTAACAGATAGTTTAATTTCCTTCTGTATAAAGAGAGACCACGGCTCCCACCCGTATTTCTCCAATGGGCGGCCCCCTAAATTGTGTTTTTCTTCTGGCACCTTTTATACCCTGATATTTCTCCTGCTGTTCCTTGTTCCCTCTGCATGAGGAAGTGGGGGGGGGGGGGGGGGTATTTGTCTTTGGCTGGGGTGTCTTTGCCTCCTCCTGGTGGCCAGGTTCAGTATTTCCCAAAAGGAATGAAGCCCTGGACTCTCCTTATACAGGAAGAAATGAAATTATCTGGTAAACATAATTTGTTGTTTAATATATATGACCTTGTGACAGTTATATAATTTTAAGGCAATTCCCCTTTATTTTTTTATTAAAGGGACATTAAACCCAAAAATGTTATTTCATTATTCAGATAGAGAATACCATTTTTAAAAAGTTTCCAATTTACTTCTATTATCAAAAATGTTTAATTCTCACGTTATTCTTTGTTGAAGATATACCTAGGTAGGTAGCGTGCACATGCCTGAAGCACTACATGTTAGGAAATAGTGCTGCCATTTAGTGCTACTGCTAATGTATAACATTGTTGCAAAACTGCTGCTATATAGTGCTGCAGACACGTGCACACTGTTGAGCTTACATTTCCTCAAATAAGGATAACAAGAAAATTAAGAAAATATGATAATAGAAGTAAATTAGAAAGTTTTTTTTAAATTTTATGTTCTATCTAAATCATGAATGAAAACAATTGGTTTTTACGTCCCTTTTAAGTTTTTATAATTATGTTTTCGCCCAAAATGGACACAGGATTTTTGCACGTGTACTTTTTTTTTGATGCACACACGTTGGTTTTTGAGCCTGTGTGATGGCGTAGGTTTTGGTGCGCTTTTTTCTTTATATGAAGCCAGATTGAGGCATGCCTCCTCTCATTTGTACGCTATTTAATTAACAGTTGTCCTGTGTACTACCACATCACCGATTTTATCATTTTTTAATTTTGGTACTTGCTCAGTCTTCACATTTAGCAGAATCTCATACAAATCGATTTGTGTTGTTTCTTCAAGATCATGGTTGGAGGATCAATTTACCAAAAAGTTCATTGATTCCTCAGACAAGGGTAACCTTTTTAGGTTTTCAGATAGATTCAGTGTTCATGACTCAGTCTTTGACAGACAAGAGACGTCTAAAGTTGATATCAGCTTGTCGAAACCTTCAGTCACAATCATTCCCTTCGGTAGCTTTATGCATGGAAATTCTAGGTCTTATGACTGCAGCATCGGACGCGATCCCCTTTGCTCGTTTTCACATGCGACCTCTTCAGCTCTGTATGCTGAACCAGTGGTGCAGGGATTACACAAAGATATCTCAATTAATATCTTTAACACCGATTGTACGACACTCTCTGATGTGGTGGACAGATCACCATTGTTTAGTTCAGGGGGCTTCTTTTGTTCTTCCGACCTGGACTGTAATTTCAACAGATGCAAGTCTGACAGGTTGGGGAGCTGTTTGGGGGTCTCTGACAGCACAAGGGGTTTGGGAATCTCAGGAGGTGAGATTACCGATCAATATTTTGGAACTCCGTGCAATTTTCAGAGCTCTTCAGTCATGGCCTCTTCTAAAGAGAGAATCGTTCATTTGTTTTCAGACAGACAATGTCACAACTGTGGCATACATCAATCATCAAGGAGGGACTCACAGTCCTCTGGCTATGAAGGAAGAATCTCGAATTCTGGTATGGGCGGAATCCAGCTCCTGTCTAGTTTCTGCGGTTCATATCCCAGGTATAGACAATTGGGAAGCGGATTATCTCAGCCGCCAAACATTACATCCGGGCGAATGGTCTCTTCACCCAGAGGTATTTCTTCAGATTGTTCAAATGTGGGGACTTCCAGAAATAGTTCTGATGGCCTCTCATCTAAACAAGAAACTTCCCAGGTATCTGTCCAGATCCAGGGATCCTCAAGCGGAAGCAGTGGATGCATTGTCACTTCCTTGGAAGTATCATCCTGCCTATATCTTTCCGCCTCTAGTTCTTCTTCCAAGAGTAATCTCCAAGATTCTGAAGGAATGCTCGTTTGTTCTGCTGTTAGCTCCAGCATGGCCTCACAGGTTTTGGTATGCGGATCTTGTCCGGATGGCCTCTTGCCAACCGTGGACTCTTCCGTTAAGACCAAACCTTTTGTCGCAAGGTCCTTTTTTCCATCAGGATCTCAAATCCTTAAATTTTAAGGTATGGAGATTGAACGCTTAATTCTTAGTCAAAGAGGTTTCTCTGACTCTGTGATTAATACTATGTTACAGGCTCGTAAATCTGTATCTAGGGAGATATATTATAGAGTCTGGAAGACTTATATTTCTTGGTGTCTTTCTCATCATTTTTCCTGGCATTCTTTTAGAATTCCGAGAATTTTACTATTTCTTCAGGATGGTTTGGATAAAGGTTTGTCTGCAAGTTCCTTGAAAGGACAAATCTCTGCTCTTTCTGTTCTTTTTCACAGAAAGATTGCTAATCTTCCTGATATTCATTGTTTTGTACAAGCTTTGGTTTGTATAAAACCTGTCATTAAGTCAATTTCTCCTCCTTGAAGTTTGAATTTGGTTCTGGGGGCTCTTCAAGCTCCTCCGTTTGAACCTATGCATTCGTTGGACATCAAATTACTTTCTTGGAAAGTTTTGTTCCTTTTGGCTATCTCTTCTGCCAGACGAGTTTCTGAATTATCTGCTCTTTCTTGTGAGTCTCCTTTTCTGATTTTTCATCAGGATAAGGCGGTGTTGCGAACTTCTTTTAAATTTTTACTTAAGGTTGTGAATTCTAACAACATTAGTAGAGAAATTGTGGTTCCTTCATTGTGTCCTAATCCTAAGAATTCTAAGGAGAGATCATTGCATTCTTTGGATGTTGTTAGAGCTTTGAAATATTATGTTGAAGCTACTAAGAATTTCCGAAAGACTTCTAGTCTATTTGTTATCTTTTCCGGTTCTAGGAAAGGTCAGAAGGCCTCTGCCATTTCTTTGGCATCTTGGTTGAAATCTTTAATTCATCATGCTTATGTCGAGTCGGGTAAAATCCGCCTCAAGGGATTACAGCTCATTCTACTAGGTCAGTTTCTACTTCCTGGGCGTTTAGGAATGAAGCTTCGGTTGATCAGATTTGCAAAGAAGCAACTTGGTCTTCTTTGCATACTTTTACTAAATTCTACCATTTTGATGTGTTTTCTTCTTCTGAAGCTGTTTTTGGTAGAAAAGTACTTCAGGCAGCTGTTTCAGTTTGAATCTTCTGCTTATAATTTAAACTTTATTTTGGGTGTGGATTATTTTTCAGCGGAATTGGCTGTCTTTATTTTATCCCTCCCTCTCTAGTGACTCTTGCATGGAAAGATCCACATCTTGGGTAGTCATTATCCCATACGTCACTAGCTCATGGACTCTTGCTAATTACATGAAAGAAAACATAATTTATGTAAGAACTTACCTGATAAATTCATTTCTTTCATATTAGCAAGAGTCTATGAGGCCCACCCTTTTTTGTGGTGGTTATGATTTTTTTGTATAAAGCACAATTATTCCAATTCCTTATTTTTTATGCTTTCGCACTTTTTTTCTTATCACCCCACTTCTTGGCTATTCGTTAAACTGATTTGTGGGTGTGGTGAGGGGTGTATTTATAGGCATTTTGAGGTTTGGGAAACTTTGCCCCTCCTGGTAGGAATGTATATCCCATACGTCACTAGCTCATGGACTCTTGCTAATATGAAAGAAATGAATTTATCAGGTAAGTTCTTACATAAATTATGTTTTTTTGGTTTTCCCTGCTCGTATTATTTTTTTTGCTTTTTTATTTATTTTTCCTACCTATCTTGCTTGGCTATACATTAGACTTGGTGCCAGTCTAACGTATAGCCAGAGTAATTTCCAGGAGTAATAGATTGTGGACTCGATTACATATTTATAGTTGTGCACAGCAGTTTAATGCCCTTTTAAAAAACATTCCTTAGACAGCATGTGGGTGTTTGCCGGATCTGTAGTATTGCAGAGATGGTAAGCACGCCTCAAGATTCTAGAGTGGTAATGGTGCTGTTGACTAAAGATAGAAACCTGAGTAATGAGAGGCAGAGATAATCTAATGATGTTAATCACAGGTTATGAGTTAGATCAGATAATGTGAAGCGTGTGTGGCAGGGGAATACATTGTAATAGGTAAAAAGCAAATTTAGTAGGGGAGGGGATGAGTAGTAGTAATAAAGAGGCATTCAAATTCAGTTAAGAAATTAACAAAATGGAGTGCAAAATCAGGTGGGTTAGGTAAATAACTGGGAAGTAGTTATCCTGTGTTTGGAAGAATTATTATTTTCAAAAAGTTTTTCACTTTGTTTTAACTTTTGCAAAGAATTACATGCCACTTGTGAAATTCGAAATGACTGTTCGCAGTAACAAGATGTTGCAGGCATGGCCCACAGAAAATTACTACAGCTTGTGGATAAACAAGTGCGGTGAAATACTTCTACAAGTTTTTGCTTTTAAACATCGCTCCATAAGGACAGAAATGGGATTGTTCACATCTTCAAAGTCACAAGAGAATAAAGGAGCCTATGACAGCTGTGGGATAAGTAAAGCAAACATGGTCGTGCCAAATGTACAGAAAACATAATGTTAGTGGAATTCAAAGGAATTGCTGCTGTTGATCAAATAACACTTGTACAGCCATACAAATAAAAGTTCAAGCTGTAAAATATATATAGTCCCATCTGTTTTTTTTAAAAAAAGAGTTCTAGTTGCTGATAGTAACAACCATGTTTTTTTTATTATACACAACAAAAATGTAGTTTTCAGTGATCATAGACGTTCCTGTGTCATGGGCTAGTTTCTAAATAGTTATCCAAGGCCATTGATCTTGAAAGCATTGAGGCTCTGCTCCCCTCATTTAAAGGGGACATGAAACGTAATATTATTCTTTTGTGATTCAGAGTATACAATTTTTAAAAAGTTTTCAATTTACTTCTATTATAAAATGTACTTTGTTTTAATGGTTTTCTTTTGTAGAAGATATCTAGATACATAGCGTGGACATTTCTGGAGTAGTACATGACAGGAAAGACTGCTGCCATTTATTGCTTCAGTCACAGGCACGCTCCTACACCTTCCTACTTTTGAACAAAGGATACAAAGAGTACAAAATACATTTGATAATAGAAGTAAGTTGCAAAGTGTTTTTTTTTTTTTAAATTTGTTATATTACCTGAATCATGAAATAGTTTTTGGGGGTTTTAGGGCCGTTTAAATAAACTGTCCCTCTGATGTACTTATTTCTGTTTCTCAAAGTTAGGAAAACATGATGCCTGATGCGGAACAGAATAAAAGAAACTGTTTTTACTTCATGGGGGGGGGGGTGCAACCCTATTTGTAGACCTTTAACCATCTTACTAAAGGTATTTTCTTATATACTCTCATTTTTAATAGACTAGTAATCGTTTATTATGTATCATATCCCTAGCTAAATTTAAATGAACACGTTTTTCAATCATATCCTTTAATAACCTTACTACATTAAAGTATAGTAATAACTCATATTTGCTTAAAGTGACAGTCAAAGTTATTGTTTAAATAAGACCGATAACGCCTTTACTACCCATTTCCCAGCTTTGCACAACCAACATTGTTATATTAATATACTTTATAACATTTAAACCTCTAAATTTCTGTGTATTTCTAAGCCACTATAGACAGCCTCTTACTCACATGCTTTATTTGTTTTTCACAACAGGAGACTGTTAGTTCATGTGAGCCATATAGATAATATTGTGTTCACGCCCGTAAGATCTGCACACCGGTAAAATGCAAGTCAATAGATAATAAATAAAGTCATGTGATGATGGTATCAAAAGAGGCTTAGATACAAGGTAATCACAGAGGTAAAAAGTATATTAATATAACCATGTTGGCTGTGCAAAACTGGGGAATTATCTATAAAGTGATCATCTCTTTTTAAACAATAATTTTAGTTGACTGTCCCTTTTAAACTATAAAATCACATTTTACTGAATTTTATCTCTGGTAAATAAAACATAACATTGCATAAATTTAAGATATGTTGTTTAGAACAAAAATTCTCTCTTGAGTAAAATCTCCCAACATGTTGGTTTAATGTTTGTTCTAGTCTGCCACCTAAAATTGGGTTGTGCATGGATCATTGCTAGTAATAATAATTATTCACTCAACCCACATACTACCTACTACAAAAGGTAAAGCAGTTGTCTTAAATTATTTTCCTATAATGTGAGAGGAAAAGTCAAAATAATTTCATAGGTAAGTTCTGCCATATCTAAAGTTTCCATTACAATCTAGTTAATTTCCATGTGCCTTTAAAGGGACACTGAACCAATTTTTTTTTCTTTTGGGATTCAGATAGAGCATGCAATTTTAAGCAACTTTCTAATTTTCTCCTAAATTTTCTTCATTCTCTTGGTATGTTTATTTGAAAAGCAAGAATGTAAGTTTAGATGTCGGACCATTTTTGGTGAACAACCTGGGTTGTCCTTGCTGATTGGACAGCACCAATAAACAAGTGCTGTCCATGGTTCTAAACCAACAATTTGCTGGCTCCTTAGCATAGATGCCTTCTTTTTCAAATAAAGATAGCAAGAAAACAAAGAAAAATTGATAATAGAAGTAAATTAGAAAGTTGCTTAATATTGCATGCTTTGTCTGAATCATGAATTTAGCTTCATTGTCCCTTTAAATTCAAAAAGGTTGGTACATTTGAGGCTACTATATTATCAAGAATTCTATTTCTCTAACCACACACTGACAATATTTTATTAATGAAGGCCTTGGTTTTTAATCTCAATAAAATGACCAGGTTTTTTTAATACAACTTGTTTGATAAAAAGAAAAAAACTGGTTAGAATTCTTGAGAGAAATTTTAGTTTATTAACCTTCAATTTTTTGGTCGTTAAAATCAATACATATATTTTTTTTTTTTCTGTTCTAGAAACATGCAAAAGCCTTAAAGGGACACTGTACCCAAATTTTTTCTTTCGTGATTCAGATTGAGCATGACATTTTAAGCTACTTTCTAATTTACTCCTATTAACACATTTTCTTCATTCTCTTGGTATCTTTATTTGAAATGCACAAATGTAAGTTTAGATGCCGGCCCATTTTTGGTGAACAACCTGGGTTGTCCTTGCTGATTGGTGGATAAATTCATCCACCAATAATAAAGTGCTGTCCAGAGTACTGAAACCAAAAAAAGCTTAGATGCCTTCTTTTTCAAATAAAAATAGCACGAGAATGAAGAAAAATTGATAATAGGAGCAAATTAGAAAGTTGCTTAAAATTGCATGCTCTTTCTGAATTACAAAAAAAAGAAATTGGGTTCAGTGTCCCTTTAAGTTTCTCACCTATATAATACCCATTACATATTCTTTATAGTCTCACAGATTGTTTATTTGCCATAATGTAACCATGATGCTCAGATGGCAGATTTTTTTTTATGTAAGTATGTTTGTTTTATTCTGGACAGGCTTGTGGAAGACCCATTTACTATCAGGGTCATGTCCCTGATGAATCACTGAAAGCTTTAATAAAACTCAAATCTTTACACTGAAATAATCAACAAATTCATAGATGCTCCGTGCCTGAACAACATCAAATCATCAATAGAGCAATAATAAACATTTGGTGTAAGAGGAGGTAACAAGGGCCCCATTTCAGTACTACACCCTTTGAAGTAGTAGTCATCCCTATATTTTCAAATGTGTGTATGTGGTGTTTATGATGAAATAAAGAGACACTCTATACACAACAGCGCACAGAGAAAACAGTCTTATAAATAGTAATATGTTATGGTAATTCCAAAGGTGCGTTAGCGTAGAGTGGATTCACCTTCATCAATATTCCAAGTGTGGATTTATCCTAATCATAGCGATGGATGTAAACTTACCAGCTGGTACCTCAATCTTATGAGGTAAGGAAAATGTTCAGGAAAAGCACAAAGCCACCGATTGTCATCAACCTGTTTCCTGAAGATAGGTATTCTCAAAAATATAATGTATCCAATGGAAAGAGAATACAAAAACTCATAAGATTCCTAAGCCCGTGACGTGTTTCGTCACATGTTCGATTAAGGACCAATCGCTGTAATACCTGTGTAGTTTCCTGATTACTAATGACTGGGAGCTCTGTACTTACATTGTTGTTTCTTTAGGGTTTGGGAGCGTGTGACGATATTTGTCTCCTGGTTTACATGTAACCAATGAGGAGAGATGTATACATGTGTTGCCATGGAAGCCTCTTTTAACCGAGTGCAACGGAACATATTTAAATTCTATTCTTCAGCGAAAAAAATAAACAATTGGATATAGCTTGAACGGGTGGTAAAATAAGTA
Source organism: Bombina bombina (assembly GCF_027579735.1). NCBI lineage: Eukaryota > Metazoa > Chordata > Amphibia > Anura > Bombinatoridae > Bombina > Bombina bombina. The sequence goes on along the minus strand of NC_069499.1, from coordinate 716,018,374 downwards.
ATAATTTTAAATACAGAGGACACATTAAGACTAATGGATGTTATGAAAACACATCAAATTTTTCCACTTTTAACAGGACAAAAAAAATCGTTCCACAAGTTAAACTTTATCTGCTATCCTTAGGAAAACAGTCTCGAAAAATAAATTATTTAAACTGTTCAAATTCTAATGTATACAGACCAGGTTACAGAGTGCATACAGTACAACATGAGCAAATTCATATATATATATATAAATGTATATATGTTAAACAAATACAAAGAAATACAAATGTAATTATAAAAAGTAAATTTATGCTTACCTGATAATTTCTTCTGTGGTACGACGAGTCCACGGATTCATCCTTTACTTGTGGGATATTATCCTCCTGCTAACAGGAAGTGGCAAAGAGCACCACAGCAGAGCTGTCTATATAGCTCCTCCCTTAGCTCCACCCCTCAGTCATTCGACCGAAGGTATAGGAAGAAAAAGGAGAAACTAAAAGGTGCAGAGGTGACTGAAGTTTAAAATAAAAAAATATAATCTGTTTTAAAATGACAGGGCGGGCCGTGGACTCGTCATACCATAGAAGAAATTAATCAGGTAAGCATAAATTTACTTTTCTTCTATAAGATACGACGAGTCCACAATAACAAAGCTACAGGACACGGAGACTGAACGTCTGGAACATCTGCCAGACGCTTGTGCAGTAAAATTGATAAAGCAGGTATCTGTCCCTTTAGGGAACTAGCTGATAGCCCCTTCTCCAATCCTTCTTGGAGAAAGGACAAAATCCTAGGAATCCTGATCTTACTCCATGAGTTTCCTTTGGATTCACACCAATAAAGATATTTACGCCATATCTTATGATAAATTTTCCTAGTGACAGGCTTTCGAGCCTGAATCAAGGTATCTATGACAGACTCAGAGAATCCCCGCTTGGATAAAATTAAACGTTCAATCTCCAGGCAGTCAGCCGCAAAGAGAAACTAGATTTGGATGCTGGAACGGACCTTGAATGAGAAGGTCCTGTCTCAGTGGCAGAGTCCAGGTCTGCATACCAAGTCCTGCATGGCCACGCAGGTGCTATCAAAATCACCAAAGCTCTCTCCTGTTTTATTCTGGCAATCAAACGAGGAAGGAGAGGAAAAGGTGGAAACACATAAGCCAGGTTGAACGACCAAGGTACTGCTAGAGCATCTATCAGTACTGCTTGAGGATCCCTTGATCTGGACCCGTAACAAGGAAGTTTGGCATTCTGACGAGATGCCATCAGATCCAATTCTGGTGTGCCCCATTTTTGAATCAATTGTGCAAAGATCTCTGGATGGAGTTCCCACTCCCCCGGATGAAAAGTCTGACGACGTAGAAAATCTGCTTCCCAGTTCTCCACTCCTGGGATATACATTGCTGATAGATGGCAAGAGTGAGTCTCTGCCCATCAAATTATTTTGGAAACCTCTATCATCGCTAGAGAACTCTTTGTTCCCCCCCTGATGATTGATATATGCTACAGCCGTGATATTGACCGACTGGAATCTTATGAATCTGGCCAAAGCCAGCTGAGGCCACACCTGAAGCGCATTGAATATATCGCTCTCAGTTCTAGAATATTTATCGGGAGGAGAGCCTCCTCCTGAGTCCACACACCCTGAGCTTTCAGGGAATTCCAGACTGCACCCCAGCCCAATAGGCTGGCGTCCGTCGTCACTATGATCCATGCTGGCCTGTGGAAACACATTCCCTGGGACAGATGATCCTGTGACAACCGCCAAAAAAGAGACTCTCTGGTCTCTTGATCCAGATTTATCTGAGGAGATAAATCCGCATAATCCCCATTCCACTGATTGAACATGCAGAGTTGCAGTGGTCTGAGATGCAAGCGAGCAAACGGAACTATGTCCATTGCCGCTACCATTAGTCTGATTACCTCCATACACTGAGCCACTGACGGCCGAGGAATGGAATGAAGAGCTCGGCAGGTGGTTAAAATCTTTGATTTCCTGACATCCGTCAGAAAAATTTTCATGTCCACCGAATCTATCAGAGTTCCTGGGAATGGAACTCTTGTGAGAGGGATAAGTGAACTCTTTTTTACGTTTACCTTCCACCCGTGAGATCTTAGAAAAGCCAACACGATGTCCGTGTGAGATTTGGCTAGTTGGTAAGTTGACGCCTGAATTAAGATATCGTCCAGATAAGGCGCCACTGCTATGCCCCACGGCATGAGAACCGCCAAAAGGGACCCTAGCACTTTTGTGAAAATTCTGGGAGCTGTGGCCAACCCGAAGGGAAGAGCCACAAACTGGTAATGCTTGTCCAGGAAGGCGAACCTGAGGAACTGGTGATGATCTTTGTGGATAGGGATGTGTAGATACCCATCCTTTAAGTCCACGGTGGTCATATATTGACCCTCCTGGATCATTGGTAAAATAGTCCGAATGGTCTCCATCTTGAAGGATGGGACTCTGAGGAATTTGTTTAGGATTTTGAGATCTAAAATTGGTCTGAAGGTTCCCTCTTTCTTGGGAACCACAAACAGATTGGAGTAAAACCCATGCCCCTGTTCTGTTTTTGGAACTGGGCAGATCACTCCCATGGTATATAGGTCTTCTACACAGTGTAAGAATGCCCCTCTTTTTGTCTGGTTTACAGACAATTGAGAAAGATGGAATCTCCCCCTTGGAGGAGGATCCTTGAAAACTAGAAGATACCCCTGGGTTACGATTTCTAATGCCCAGGACTCCTGAACATCTCTTGCCCAAGCCTGAGCAAAGAGAGAAAGTCTGCCCCCTACTAGATCCGGTCACGGATCGGGGGCTACCCCTTCATGCTGTCTTGGTGGCAGCAGAGGGCTTCGTGGCCTGTTTACCTTTGTTTCAAGTCTGGTTAGGTCTCCAGACCGACTTGGATTGAGCAAACTTCCCCTCTTGTTTTGCAGCAGGGGAAGAGGTAGAGGGACCACCTTTCACCTTGAAAAGCGGCATCTGTAATGAAAGAATTAGCTAGCTTGAGAGCCCTAATTCTATCCAGAATATCATCCAATGTGGTCTCAACCTGAAGAGCCTCCTCCAGAGCCTCGAAACAAAAAGCAGCTGCAGTAGTTACAAGAACAATGCACGCTATAGGTTGCAGAAGAAAACCCTGATGAATAAATATTTTCTTTAAGAGACCCTCTAATTTTTTATCCATAGGATCTTTGAAAGCACAACTGTCCTCAATAGGTATAGTTGTACGCTTAGCCAGGGTAGAAATAGCTCCCTCCACCTTAGGGACCGTCTGCCACGAGTCCCGCATGGCGTCTGATATGGGAAACATTTTCTTAAAAGTAGGAGGGGGAGAAAACGGAATACCTGGTCTATCCCACTCCTTAGTAACAATGTCCGAAATCCTCTTAGGGACCGGAAAAACATCAGTGTAGGCAGGAACCTCTAGATAACTGTCCATTTTACACAATTTCTCTGGAATTAAAATAGGGTCACAATCATCCAGAGTCGCTAAAACCTCCCTGAGCAATAAGCGGAGGTGTTCTAGTTTAAATTTAAAAGCCGTCATATCTGAGTCTGTCTGAGGGAACATCTTTCCTGAATCAGAAATCTCTCCCTCAGACAGCAACTCCCTTACCCCCAACTCAGAACATTGTGAGGGTACATCGGATATGGCTAATAAAGCGTCAGAGGGCTCAGCATTTACTCTAACACCAGACCTACTGCGCTTCCCCTGCAACCCAGGCAGCTTAGATAAAACCTCTGTGAGGGTAGTATTCATAACTGCAGCCATATCTTGCAGGGTGAAAGAATTAGACGCACTAGAAGTACTTGGCGTCGCTTGTGACACTTGGGGAGAATTAGATGGCATAACCTGATTCTCTTCTGACAGAATCATCCTGCAACATACTTTTATTAGCTAAAATATGTTCTTTGCAATTTGTTGACCTTTCAGTGCATGAGGGACACATTCTAAGTGGGGGTTCCACAATGGCTTCTAAACACATTGAACATTGGCTTTCCTCAATGTCAGACATGTTGAACAGGCTAGTAATGACCACAAACAAGCTTGAAAACACTTTATTTATTGAAAAAATAACAATCTGAAAAAACGGTACTGCGCCTTTAAGAGAAAAAAAGCATACACGTTCTGCAAAACTGCCTTAAAAAACACCAATCCTTTCAATTTTTTGATATGATATACAAATAATGCAGCTGAGATTGCCCCACAAATAAAGGAACAGTTAACCCTTTATTGTGCAAAACCGGATCGTTAATAAGCCTAAATCCGGACAAAAACACCCCCTGCACCTCGCCACAGCCCTGCTGTGGCGCCTACCTGCCCTCAGGGGTTGGAAAAATGGAGTTAAAGCTTCGATTTGGCCCAACACTTCCACAAGGGCCCACCGGAGTTGGATCTTGCTGCTTGATCTGCAATTACAACTGCGCAACTGAGGCGTGAAAATAGGCCCCGCCCATCTCACTCAATGTTTTTACAGCCTAAAGGAACCGCACCAGAGCGGTTCCAAACTAGCCATGTGGGTTCTAAAACCCAAACCAGAAGCCAAGTGTCCCCTCAATAAAGTCACAAAAAAACATTATTGAAATAAACTCTTTCAGTTCCCAAAAACATTATCAGCACTCCGAGTTCACAAAACGTTTGCCCACAAACATTCAACTCAGTGTCAACCATTTTTTTTATTAGCCCCTTATGCAAGCTTAGTCATACCCCTCTATATCTTTTAGGATTACTGCTTACCCTCTCCCTCATGGGGATACTGTCAGCCAATTCTGAAATACCACAGTCTCTCCAGAAAGAAATGACTGAACATACCTCAGTGCTTATAGCATGAAAGGGTTCCTCACACTGAAGTTTCTTGTACTCCTCAGCCATTCTGTGGGAACTGCTCTGGATCTTAGTGACAATTAAATGCTAAGATCATCAGCCTCCAGGCAGAAGTCTTCATTCATCTGCTGCCTGAAAGTAAATAGTACACACCGGTACCATTTAAAATAAAAAACTCTTGCTTGAAGAAATAAAAAACTAATATTTTATCACCTCTTTCACTTTACCCTTCCTAGTACTTAGAGTAGGCAAAGAGAATGACTGGGGGGTGGAGTTAAGGGAGGAGCTATATAGACAGCTCTGCTGTGGTGCTCTTTGCCACTTCCTGTTAGCAGGAAGATAATATCCCACAAGTAAAGGATGAATCCGTGGACTCGTCATACCTTATAGAAGAAAAGTAGATTCCTAAGTAAAACAACAAATTCATTCATTTTGACATATCTATAAATAAACAAATTAACCTAATCATTAATGAAAAACACACACACACACACACATATATATATATATATATATTTATACCACAAAAAAAATAGTATTTCCATATATAATCATTAAAAAAGTTAGTCTGTTCATTTTCTTATAAAAAAACTGCTAAGTCTATATCTTCATTGAGACCCATTGGATTCATTGTTCTCATATAGTGAATACGAGTCTCCCTTTGTCTTAATTTTAAGAATCTGTCTCCTCCTCCTCTACCTGAAATATGGACATGTTCCAACATTGTGCCTCTAATAGTAGAAGGATCTTTGTAATGCTTAATTTTGAAATAGACTATGACCCTCAAAACCACCCTAAATATTTTTTGTGTGTTTAAACAATCGCTTTTTATATGGGTGTTTTGTGCGCCCTATATATTGTAGATGGCAACTGCACTCTAAAAGAAAATACTACATATGTAGTTTTGCAGTTTATAAGCCTTTAATTCTTGTTAGGAGGGGGCGTTCGAGTACACTATTTTAATGGGTTTGTTAGGGTTGTACGCATGTTCACAACCTATACTATTGGCACAATTACATTTATAAAAACCTTTACTTTTTTCAGTCAGCCAATTATTTTTAGAGGTGTTTCGTTGTTTTAATTTACCAGGAGCAAGGATCTGTTTAAGATTTCTATTCTTTCTAAAGATGACTACTGGAGCCGGTCCTATACTCTTGCAAATAAATTTATCCTGTTGCAATATAAGCCAGTATTTTCTAAGAGTTTTCCTAATCTCTGGGGCAGCTTCATTGTAAGTGGTAATCATTCCCAAAGAGTTATTATTATTTCTCCTATTATCAAAGTGTAATGGCACTTTCCCTTTGTTTTTCATTTTATTGTTTAGTAATTGGTCTTTTTTAATGTGTCTTACTTTTTTTGAATCATCTATTAATTTCTAGGGTTATTTTTATGTACCAGTTTCTTTTTCAACTGCTGCGCTTCCATATCATTATACGTAATTTTAGTACAATTTCGTCTTACTCTCTGAAATTGACCAAACAGGATATTTTTGATCCATGGTTGATAATGACCACTATCCGCTCTTAAATACCCGTTACAGTCAGTATCTTTACTAAAAAGTTTTGTCATAATATTCATGAAATAGTACGAGGTCCAAAAATTCTATTTTATTTTTGTCCACTTTAGATGTGAATTTTAGATTAAATGAATTATTGATATAATGAACAAACTCTTCTATTTTGTTGTCTTCGCCGTCCCATATTAGTATTATATCGTCAATATATCTGCCCCACCAGATTATATTGGTAATAAAGGGGTTATTGGTATATATTGACTCTCTTTCCCAAAGACCCATGTATAGGTTAGCATAGCTGGGGGCCATAATGGTCCCTATTGCTGTTCCACTAACTTGAAGATAAAACTCTTATTCAAATTCAAAAAAGTTTTTCTCAAGGACGAATCTGATACAGTCTAAGATAAAACCTTGATGTAATTGAGTTAGTTCCGAATCTTTAAGAAATGCCTTCATAGCTGTAACTCCCAGGTTATGGGGTATACATGTATAAAGAGAGGAGACATCCAGGGTAATCCACCTGTATGTCTCCTTTCATTGGATGTTTTGTTGTGTGGTATTTTTATATATATATATATATATATATATATATATATATATATATTTATATTTAAGGTTTTAATGAGGAGAGATATGTTTCCCAAAGAAAGAAGATGGTGTGATCCCGTAGTCGATGTATGAGTGTTTACAAATAACGTTAAATTTTGAGAATCAAAGTAACTGTTGCTCCAGAGTGGAAGGGATTGGGTATCAGTGTGCTTCCAGAAAGCAGGGATTAAATGTTTTGTGCTATTTATCATTGTGTTTAGCGCTGCGGAATCTGTTGGCGCTCTACAAATAACCGATAATAATAATTGTGTATAACAATATATAAAAAGAAAGAACAACCAGTAAATATGTGGTTAGTAAAAGAATGACAAGGCAGCACTCATATCCCAGAAAAAAAATAGTGGTTTTATTTAGCTTCCTCCGCTAGTGTCCATGACACCATAATCACCAATGAGATAAAGTGTTAAACATATATCACCAGAATTACCAGGCCTGGGAAGGTATAACCAAATAGCATAAATTTAAGAGAGCACATAAGTATTAACACACGCTCACAAGAATTATACTTTTATGCAAACAAGGTTATAAATGAATGTTGCAAATTGTAGCAAAATGTAAAACTATACATATCATATAGAAAATGTGTCCATTGGAGCACTTAGTGTTACACACGCTCCATGTAGAAAAGGCAATAAAAGTTCACTACAATTGTACCCTTTTCTTGTTTGAGAAAATAAGCCAGCTATATTTGAAGAGCCTCACCACATCTAGCGGTATCGTTCCTGTTTTCTTAAGAAGCGTGTCCTCTGCTGAATAGAACCAAAACAGACGCTTCAATTAAGCTGCAGCTCCACAGCATGAAAAGCAGCTGGTATCCTTTCGTTACATAGGAAATCCAGTATTGTGATTCCTCCTTGACGGACACAACACAAGAACAAAACAAGGCTTCCTTGAGCTTAAAAATCACACTGGCAAACTTGAATATCGGGTACCACGGCAAAATCCACCACAGGCTCCAAGGTAATGCTTGTTAACAAACTTTCAAAAGTTGCCGGTATACAGAATGTCAGGTATGATGCATTTCGCCCCTCCCCTTTGTGGGCTGACCTTAGGGCTTCATCAGATGCAGTACAGGTTTTAACCCGGCCATTTATAGCACCAGTTAATTGGTATTTTTTGTGTTCCTCCTTTAACCATTAAAGGGACCAATAGCAACATATTATTTTAAAAACGATTTTTCATTACACGATCACATTTAAACTTTTTACTGAACAGTTATATATACATGTAATTTTTAATTATAAATCTCAAAAGGATACTTTTTGAAAATGACAATACTTCTAACCTAATTACACACAGTTGCAGAATCAAAAATCGACACAATGCATTGAAGGGTACATATAGCATATATATATATTCCAATGAAGCAAAATTAGCAATTAAGAATGTTGCATATAAATTACAGGAAACATGAGTAATCGATCTTTTCATTAAGGCTATAGGGTGCCCATGTATTTAAATGATACATCCATCGCGACTCACTTTGAAGTAATAATTTATTAACATCACCACCACGGCGATGCTGTTTTATATGTTGTAAGACAGATAGTATATAGGATCGCCAATGGCTTAGGTATACAACAGGTTATAAATGTAATAATACACCACTGAGTATGTGTAGTCAGGGTGACTAGATTTACTTATCGCAGGTAATGTAAGGACTAAAATAGATTAATAGAAAATAGATTTCCCCTTTTCTGAGTTTTTACCTATTGTAGGTAATCCAAGTTTTCTACCAGGACTTTACCAAAAAACATTCAGAGATTGGGCAGGAAGAGGCTTACTCTATGTAAAACAAGTCCTGGATGAAGGTGGTCATATGATATCAGCAGATGAGATTTTTAGTAAATTCGGGATTAATAGGGCTGATTTATTTGCGTATTTTCAAATACGGCACTTTGTGGTAGGACAGAAGTGGCGTACTACGCCCATAATGATTTGGGCAGATATTAAGGTATGTGTACAAAAATTTATTGCAGGAGATGCGTCGATTTCACTGATGTATGACATCTTGTTGAGTAAACAGAGCCAGCTTATCTTGGACAAGCTATGTAAGGCATGGGCATTTATATCTCCTTCAGTAGAGATTGACTCATTTAATCAGAGTTTTGAGGCCATGGGTAAATGTAAGATACGCATAACTTGGAAAGAATCGCACATGAAGTTGATTAACAATTTCTATCTATCACCGTGGAAAATATCTAAATTTTATTCGACTACAGTGGATCTATGTCCGCGATGTGCACATGGTAAGGCAGATTTACTTCATATGTTTTGGACATGTCCTAAGGTCAGACAATTATGGCTGAAAATTATTTTTTGGTTCAATAAATTATACAAAGTAACAATAGCACTAGATGGTAAAGATGTTATTTTTCTTTTTTCATCAAATGATAGGATTAATTGTAATACTATAAATAGTCTAAACACAATTATATTAGCTGTTAGACATTGTATTCTGAAAAATTGGAAAGCCAAGAGTGTTCCTGGTCTAGCTATGGTCTTTAAAACATTACAAGACCATTTAGTGTTTGAATCAGATCATCTTCATGATGCTACTGAGAAACAAATGCAGAAATTTCTGTGGAAATGGTCGCCGGTTATTTTATCATACTCTATTCCGTTGCAAAAGATAATTCTTGCCCCTTTTCTTTCAACAGTGAGTTTTGCAGAGTTGACGTTATTAAATGTATTCCCGCATACTTGGCTGGAGTGACATAATGGTGGACGACGTGGTGGGAGTATTGGGGTAGCATGGGGGGGAGACGTGGGGGGGGGGGTGAGAGAGGGAGAACTCCAATTACATATTTATTTTTTTTCTCTCTTTTATGTATTGCGGTAATTGTAAGCTAAGTAGAGACTAAGATTATTATTTTTTTCTTCTCAAATTTATTTGTATTGTATTGATTGTAGATTTATATATATATATATTTTTTTTTTTTTCTGTTGTTTTGTTAATATGTGATGATGTTATATATAATGTAAAAACAATAAAAAATTATTGCAAAAAAAAAAAAAAAAAGAATGTTGCATATAAATTACAGGAAACATGAGTAATCGATCTTTTCATTAAGGCTATAGGGTGCCAATGTATTTAAATGATACATCCATCGCGACTCACTTTGAAGTAATAATTTATCAACATCACCACCACGGCGATTCTGTTTTATATGTTGTAAGACAGATAGTATATAGGAGCGCCAATGGCTTAGGTATACAACAGGTTATAAATGTAATAATACACCACTGAGTATGTGTAGTCAGGGTGACTAGATTTACTTATCGCAGGTAATGTAAGGACTAAAATAGATTAAAAATATTATTTAATCAACATATATTAAAACCATTCAAAACACAAGAAAGACCGATTTTTCACTTTTAGGATAAGTGAGATAAAATAGGTCAATTAGTACACATAGATTGAATTATTATTAGATAAAGCATACAGTACATTCAATAAAATCACAAAAATCAAAAATCAGAGGAATTACACTTAACTAGATCTATAGACCCCCAATACTGGGTGGGTATTTGAGAATTGGTTATGGAAATTGATATGCTATTTACAGCACAAAAAATGGGAATTCATATGCCATTTATAGCCCAGAAAAAATGTGACCCCAAAAAAACCGGGCTAGAAATCAATACTGGTATGATAAAAAGAAAAAAGATGTTAAAACCAGTGAAAATATCAGTGAAACCACAAAAACTGTCAATATATATATATATATATATATATATATCTCAAAGAATAACAGTGGAATGATGAAAACAGACTTGCAATATGTGATCAAATAAAACAATAGTGATTACAAATAAATGAGTGTGGACAAATAAATATGTAATCATATGGGTCACCTGGTCATAATGGGTGAAATGAAAAGTTCAAATTAATAAACTTTGACCCTAAGTGGTTAATTAGTAACAAATTTCATACATCTTAGCTCAGTTCTTAAAGGGACAGTAAACCTCAAAAATAATGTTATATAATTCTGCACATAGTGCAGAATTATATAACATTATATTAGCCTTATCTGTATAAAACGTAAAATTCCCTTTGAATTTTAAAAAAACCCTGCGGTTTTACAGACCCGCTCTCTGTGCTCTTCTGAGCGGGTCTGTTTTATTCACACAGCGCATCGGGCCAGCTGTATAGTCACAGCCCGGCCCGACCGCGCCATAACACTAAGTGCAGCTCGCTCCTGCTCTGTCTGACAGCAGGAGCGAGCTGCACTGTATATAATGGCGCGGTCGGGCCGGGCTGTGACTATACAGCTGGCCCGATGCGCTGTGTGAATAAAACAGACCCACTCAGAAGAGCACAGAGAGCGGGTCTGTAAAACAGCCGGGGGTTTTTAAAATTCAAAGGGAATATTACGTTTTATACAGATAAGGCTAATATAATGTTATATAATTCTGCACTATGTGCAGAATTAGATAACATTATTTTTAAGGTTTACTGACACTTTAAAGTTAATAAAGAAAGAATAATAATAGATAAATAATGCACAGTCCAAAGGTATCCAAAATCCAAAAAACAAAGATAAATCCAAACACTTCGGAATGTTCCCAGATATAACTTAGTCCCAAAAAAAAATCCAAACAGTTAAAAAGCAAATAATAAACAGTCAGTGAGTGTCCAATTCTTGTGTCCAAATCCGGTACCAAAACAGTTACCTAGAGGACGAAAAGAACAAACGGTGTACAAATTGTATTTGGGGTTGAGTTTATTGGTTAGATAACTCATCCAAATATTAAGGTCCTGGGGGTATATTGAGCCAGGACCTTAATATCTGGGTGAGTTATCTAACCAATAAACTCAACCCCAAATACAATTTATACACCGTTTGTTCTTTTCGTCCTCTAGGTAACTGTTTTGGTACCGGATTTGGACACAAGAATTGGACACTCACTGACTGTTTATTATTTGCTTTTTAACTGTTTGGATTTTTTATTTTGGACTGTTATATCTGGGAACATTCCAAAGTGTTTAGATTTATCTTTGTTTTTGGATATTGGATACCTTTGGACTGTGCATTATTTATCTATTATTATTCTTTCTTTATTAGTTTAAGAACTCAGCTAAGATGTATGAAATTTGTTACTAATTAACCACTTAGGGTCAAAGTTTATGCATTTGAACTTTTCATTTCACCCATCAGTGGGTTGATTACATATTTATTTGTAATCACTATTGTTTTATTTGATCACATATTGCAAGTCTGTTTTCATCATTACACTGTTATTCTTTGATATATTTGATATATATACATATATATACATATATATATATATATATTGACATTTTTTGATACTTTTGACAGTTTTTGTGGTTTCACTGATATTTTCACTGGTTTTAACACCTTTTTTCTTTTTATCATACCGGTATTGATTTCTACCCCGGTTTTTTGGGGTCACATGTTTTCTGGGCTATAAATGGCGTAAGAATTCCCATTTTTTGTGCTGTAAATAGCATATCAATTTCCATAACCAATTCTCAAATACCCACCCAGTATTGGGGGTCTCTAGATCTAGTTAAGTGTAATTCCTCTGATTTTTTTATTTTTGTGATTTTATTGAATGTATGCTTTATCTAATAATAATTCAATCTATGTGTACTAATTGACCTATTTTATCTCACTTATCCTAAAAGTGAAAAATTGGTCTGTCTTGTGTTTTGAATGGTTTTAATATATGTTGATTAAATAATATTTTTAATCTATTTTAGTCCTTAGATTACATTACCTGCGATAAGTAAATCTAGTCACCCTGACTACACATACTCAGTGGTGTATTATTACATTTATAACCTGTTGTATACCTAAGCCATTGGCGCTCCTATATACTATCTTTCTTGCATCTAACTTAGGACCTAATTAGGGGGTCTTTTTATAGTGTAGCCGGTATACTCATCTAGGCGCTAATCACTTATTTCCAGCATAAACACGTTTTATATGTTGTATCCCTGTTACTTTCATAATAGTGAAATCTGAATTGTGATACATTTCAAAGTGTCTGGACACCGGGCTATCTTGTACCTTGCCCTTAATATCGTCCCTATGTTCCCTCACTCAGTTCTTCAGGTCACGCTTAGTTTTTCCTATGTAATATATGGGACATGAACAATGCAGAAGCTAAATGACACCTGTTGTGTTACAGGTAATCCATTGTTTAATGTTATACTGTTTACCTGTTATTGTTTCAAATTTACTGTTTTGTTTTGTTTTTTTATAAACCTGCAATATACGCAATGTCCACACGGACTACAACCTTGCCATTTGCCTTGAGAACCAAGCCATGTCAATGAAGGGGACTTTCTCTTAAACTCGCTTTGCACTAGTTTGTCTTCAAGACTATGTGCCCTGCGTGCTTTTAAAAGAGGATAATCTCCCACATACTCCTTTAATTCAGCATCAATGGTCAACATATGCCAATATTTCCTCATTATGTACCTCAATTTCTCCCAATGTGAATTGTATTTGGTTATTAAACGTACTTTGTCTGTATTGTTTCTAACTTCAATTTTACTACATAGCAAATCATTCCTTGTGCTACTTATAGCTCTTACCCATGCTCTTTTCATTTGTCTTTTGGAGTATCCTCTATTCAAAAACCTGCAGGACATATCTTTGGCCTGTTCCTCAAAGTCACTCAAGCTAGAACAGTTCCTCCTCAAACGTAGGAACTGTCCAACTGGAATCCCTGTCTTAAGACTACCAGGATGATGACTACTGGCATGCAAAAGACTATTTGTGGCTGTAGATTTACGATGTACCTTGGTATACAAACGTCTACCCTCTTTCTTTATGGATAGATTTAGAAAAATCGCTTCTTCTTTACTAATCTCACTAGTGAGAAATATATTATATCCATTGTCAGTATTCAATATACTCAAGAACTTTTCTAACAATTCTTTCCAGAGGGGGAGATCATCCACATAACGAAGCCAGAGTACCACGTGCCTCCAGCAGGGTTTCAAAGCACGTGAAAATGTCTTGTGCTTCCCACAGGCCAAGATGTAGACAGGCGTAGGTGGGGGAACATGTGGCACCCAAGGCAGTTCCCTGGAGTTGCCTGTAATATCTCCCATCGAACTGAAAGATATTATTGTTGAAAATTAAATGCAAAAAGGAGATGACAAAATCAGTATGTGCCTGAAACTCTTGCCCTTTTTGTTCTAGAAAAAATCTTATTGCCCTGATTCCCACTGTGTGAGGGATTGATGAGTATAACGACTCTATGTCAAGGGTAACTAACCAAGTGTTATCATCTATTTCAATACCATCTAGTTTTCTAAGGACATCCAAGGTATCTTGGACATAGGAGGGCAATGAACTTAAAAAGGGTCTCATGAAGAAATCAATGTATCTACTTGCCCCTTCCATTGGCCCCCCTATACCCGAGATAATAGGCCTGCCCGGAGGTTTAGTCATACTCTTATGAAGTTTAGGAATACAGTAGAAAGTGGGCACTATGGGAAAACTCTTAAACATAAATTCATGCTCTTTCCGTGTTATCAACCCTTGTCTCAAAGCATCGTTAAGTATAAATAGTAATTCATTGCATGATGTGTAAAAAGCAGATCTGTCAGTCAACTCATACTAATAATAAAAATGTGCAAACGTTAAGAGTGCGCTCAAAAGAGCTCTACCACATTATAAAAGTAAGAATGGAATATAACCTGATATAAATGAAATTTTATTTCAATATATTTTCACTAAAAACTTATTAGCAATAAAACACATAAACAAATATATATTATAATAAGGTGCACCTTATGTATACTACAAAATTCTAATAGTAAAAAACAGAAATGTAAAGGAAGTCTAATTCAGCGTGTTATTTATGTATCCAAACTTTGCAACAATTATTTTAGGCAACTCTGAAATGAAATTCCAAGTCTTTAAAGGTATCAAATAATTGTTCAATTGAGCAAAATGTTATTTGTTTCCAGGTGGGTATATTTTGAGTGTCTCTTGTAACAGTTTATCATTGAGGGTTAAGTACTGCCCATACAGATGGTTTACTCACCAGAATTCGAAAGTTTACAGGATTCACTTCTGTCTTTCTCTGACCCAATATTTTCTCATCACTCTCTCCATATATGGAATAAATTGGGATGAGTTTGTGAATCGTAAGGGAGTTTAAGGGTTCTTGCTCTTTACTAAGTTGAATTACTTAGTAAAGGAGTTAAATGCGAAGGAATAGAGAAAACAGATGGGAACTTTCTAACTACCATATCCCAAGATGCAAAAGGCTTGCAAACTAGTGTAGGGACTGGAGTGCATAATTTATGCGTCCGGAAGCCAACAGGCAGCACCTAGTTTAGGAGACTATGTGATACCATGCTTAATTTAGGCCCACTCTTTCATAGCTGTATTTTTACACCAATCTACTTCTACTATGGTCCTATAATACAGGGACCTCCAAACCTCCTTGATCTGTACAATGTGAATTTAGCTACCCTAGAGAAATGATTTAATGTGATGTATGAATTAAAAACTTGTTGGGATTTATTTAGATATGTTGATGGCAGGGGAAAGGTAAGGGTCTGGAAAAGGTATAATGCATGAGGTATCAGTCATCTTCAATGCGTGTATACGCCCCATCCAAGAAATATGTTTTTGTTTACATTCCCTTCTGTCTCTTGTCAAGAAGGACAATTCCTAGACATCTTCTGTCAAATGTTATTCCTCCAGATGCTAATCTGCTTTCCACAGATTTTAAAGCTGTCTGTTTCTTGCATACAGGTGGTTAGAGTCCACAATCCATTACTCCTGGGAATTATTCTTCCTACCACTAGGAGAAGCTAGATTCCCAATCTCCAAGAAGTGTCTATAAAACTCCTTCCACCACCTTGTCTTTGCCTCCGCTGGAGGTGGTTGAAGAATGAAGATGTGCATTTGATTTTTCAGAGAGGGATTCTCAGATTGAGTTGAGGCCCGTTTCCCCTCAGCGTACAGTGTTTGTCAGAGGGATGTATTTTGAGTATTGGAAGTGACATATTTCACCAGTGAGGATTTAGTCACAAGTATTGCCATAGGGGTCGCAGGGACATATCCTTTACCTCCGTCTGTCGGTTTGTCAATATACTCCTATTCCAGTTAATCTGCTGTTATATTTCAGCACTGGTCTTGGCTTCCTACTGGTTTCCTCCAGTAGCAGAGTCCCTTTGAATAAGTACTATATTATTATTTACTTGGCTCTCTATAAGCTGTTTAGGTTATCACTCTATATATTATTACACAGCACATAGCACTAACTCACAAGCTATCAGCTAAGATTAAAAGCAAAACTGGAAGTCAGTTACTGCCTTTGGCCAAATGGGACAAACCCAGGTACCACGTTAAGGTCTCTTCCAAAAACCTGGGTCCCTAATACAGCCGCACAAATGCAGCCACGCAAACAAATGCAAGCTCTTAAACGGACACTGAACCCAATTTTTTTCTTTTGTGATTCAGATAGAGCATGCAGTTTTAAGCAACTTTCTAATTTACTCCTATTATCAAATTCTCTTCATTCTCTTGGTATCTTTATTTGAAATGCAAGAATGTAAGTTTAGACGCTGGCCCATTTTTGGTGGACACACTGTGTTGTTCTTGTTGATTGGTGAATAAATTCACCCACTAATAAACAAGTGCTTTCCATGGTCTGAACCAAAAATATAGCTTAGATGCCTTCTTTTTCAAATAAAGAAAGCAAGAGAACGAAGAAAAATTGATAAAAGGAGTAAATTAGAAAGTTGCTTAAATGTGCATGCTCTATCTGAATCATCAAAGAAAACATTTGGGTACAGTGTTCCTTTAATCAAACAAACTGGGAACAAGTCAGGGTTCAGGGACTTATGTAATCTCCCTAGCTGTAAGCAAAACAATGAAAAGTGGACAGCACTCTCAGACCGGATCGGGTACACAACCTGTGACTCCCAAACAGGCTCAGCTTTGGTTGCTATTGCACTCACTTAAAGCTACACTATTTCCAGAGTCACAGGCAGTTAACCCCGGGCCTGCCAAGATGCAGGTCCTTAGGGAAAATTACAAAACAGACAACACAGCACACAGAAATAGTCCAGCACTCACTCACAAGCTCTCAGCTAATATTAAAAGCAAAACTGGAAGAGTTAGTTACTGCATTTGGCCAAAGCTGAGCCTGTTTGCGAGTCATGGGATGTGTACGCGGTCCGGTTTGAGAGTGCTATCCACTTTTCCTTGTTTTGCTTACATAAGTCCCTGAACCCTGATTTGTTCCCAGTTTGTTTGATTAAGAGCCTGCATTTGTGTGCATGGCTGCATTTGTGTGGCTGTATTAGGGACCCAGGTTTTTGGAAGAGAAACTTTACGTCTGGATGTGGAGTGTTTCCTTCCCCGCGTGGGTTGTAGGTTGGGAGGATTTAGGACCTCCATGCCGCCAGTTCTGGCGGGCTTGCCTTCTGCGGCTCTTGCAATTGTCCATTTTGGTTTTTTTCCTTTTGAGGTTCTCTTCTTCGAATGAGATTTCAGGACATCGTCCGTTGTTCCTTAGCAGTCTCGGCAGCCTTATGAGGGGGCCTTGGAGCCTTTTTCCTACTTTGGGAATTTAGTCGTTCCCTATCAGGGACGTCAGGCTGTGTTGTCTCCTTCTCCAAGCTTCGCTTAGGGATTTTTCTACCGTGGTTTAGGATGATCTGCATTCTTTTTCCTCTGGAACTCCTGAGGAGATTATGGAGACTAGCCATTTGTTTTACTCACTCTTCGGGTGACACTTTGTCCTTGATGTTTCTCTGGGTGTTGTTTTAACGCCTTTTTGGGCTCTAGGCTCTTAGTGAGACTCTGTCGTACTTTAGCTCCTTTTGGAGTGTTGGACTCCTGCTAGGGCTTTTCTCTTCCTTTTGGGTTGGGATTTCCGAGTGAGTCTTGTTCCTGTTCTCCGGATTAGTCCGGTTGTGTTCCCTGTGACGTTCCCTTGAACAATCTCGGGCTCAGGCCTAAAGTTTTTGTTGTGGATCCTCTGGATGTCCGGGAGACTTACGATCCTGTGGCTGGTTCAGTGCGATCCAGTTTTTCCAGGTAACAGAGGCTATGACCTTCGGTCTAGACAGTTGAGCTATTAGCAGCTTGGCCAGGATTTCTGTGCCTTTTGACTGAGGTGTGCTCCCCTTTTTGGGGAGTTCCTCGGTGTTCATCTATGACGACGTCTGGATGATTTTCATTTGGATTTGTTTCCTCAGCCTATGGCTTCATGTCTTAAGAGCTTGTGTGCTGTTCTTTTCTGTACTCTCTTCTTCGGGGGAGTAGTGGTCCTCCTTATGGGGGTGGGATTTTCCTCTCTCTGGAGGTTGGTTGTCCTGTCCTGTGTGCAGGTTGTTGGAACAGGTGTTTTTATGCTCTAGAGGAAAGCGATCTGCTCTCTGGGGTTCTGTTTCATCTGGGGAGATGATGTCTCCATGTTTGGAACTGCTATGGAGTGTCGTGCTGGGTCTTCTGAGGGCTCTATTGCATTTTCTCTGTTCCTCTCCTATGGGGTTCTCTTTGGAGTTCCTATTGTTAGAGCTCTTGGGTTGGTACCCGATCTCCATTGGGGTGGCTGAGTCCATCCTTTTCCGTCCTCTTTGGGGGACTGGTGTTTGGGGTCTTTTCTGTTCCCCTGTCTTTCAGACCTGACAGCCAGCTGTAGTGACCTGTGGGTTACTTTGCTGCCTAGCAAGCGACAGGTTTGCGGTTTAAAATCAGTTGCAGCTGTTTGCACGTTGTCTGTGTATTGGCAGACTTTTGCCAAGACTTATTGTTCGCCTTGGGTCCTTTGTGGTACGGTGAGCCTTTTTGAGGTTTCTGTGCTTTCTCCATGTTCAAGATATGCGAGTAGGACTGGTGGCTTTTTGGTTAAGCCTTTGTATGGGTCAACTGCTTAGTGGATGTTTTGCAGTCTGTTGGTTACGGTTTGTGACCTATCTGCTGCTCTTATTTGGTATGACTGTAGTGTGTGGAGTTGATCCAGAGGTTTATCTTGCTGGGTTTGCTGGACGTATATACTGTAGGTTTCTGAACACTTGAATATTTTGAGTTTCCCTGCATCTTGAGGACTCCATCTTCAGTTGTCTTTTAGGGTGCGGTTCTTCTCTGTGTCAGATTCCCGGTTTTAACCTTGGGGTTTCTGTACATTCTGGGGTCTAGGCGTTGCCTCCCCTTGTTTCTCACTACTGGTTTAGGTCTCTCTGAGCTTGGCTTGGTTCTTGGTGTTTTCCTTTTCTTGGATACTGTTATACCCTTTTTAGGGTCTTCCAGGAATCCTTGCTTGTTCCTCCATATCCTTTCCCCTTTGGGAGTTTATGTTAGGTGATCCCCTTCTCTGGTACAGGGTGTGTTGTTGAGGACCGCTTACTGGGCGACGGTGTCTCCTGGAGGCGTACTGGCTCATTTGTGTTTCTTTCTGCAGGCTCTAGCAAGGCTTGTGGACTATCTGCGGGTCAGTGTCCTTGGAGCCTTTCTTCTTCAGAATTTCTCGGCTTCAGACGAAACAGATGATGACAATTTGGATTTATTGGAGTTAGCAGATGTCTTTGAACACAGATGATGACAATTTGGATTTATTGGAGTTAGCAGATGTCTTTGAACAAGATGTACCTAATACTCAACTTGGGGATTTTTTAATGGACATGGAATATTTGAAGATTAAAGAACAAAAATTAAAGTGGGACAAGTGGATTTTATCCAAATATCTCAGCCTGAACATGATTCCACGAGGCTTGAGAATTAATAAATTTCCTACTTATGACATTATAGACACTACTTTCATTGAAAAGTGGAACCAAGCCCTTACAGACTGTTCACTTAAACTAATTACACTTCTTATAGATTATAAGGACATGCTGTTAAATGATGTAAAGATTAAGATTTTGGATTTACAGGTTGAAATGAATAAGTATCAACAGCATGATATTTATCCTAAATATGATGATATTCTAAAAGGAAACCATGTCTGAATCTAGGAAGCTGATCATTCAGACGAAACACTCTAAGTTTATTTGTGACCAGAAAGACTACAATAAGGGAGTAGTCTATATTTGGCGAAAACGAGAAAGAGGTAGAGTCTGGTCTAATAGACAGAGTGTGAGCCAGAATGATCAGATCACTAATAATAAAGAAAAAAACAAGAGACAGGGTAATTGGAGACAGAGAACCCGTGTAAGAGAAACCCCCAAAAAGGTGGTGTTTTCAGACTCTGATTTAACAGATGAGGATAGATTTGCCTCAAGTTTTGAGGCAGATGGTTATTCAAGCTCTGAACCTGAGGATAACAGCTTTCCACAACCTCAATTGAGAAATGAGGGGGGGGATTGCTGAGGCACTGCCAATTAAGGGTATCCTAAAAGATCATCAGAGCAAGGGGGCAATACCCAAAAGAGGCAGTCGTAGGGGACGAGAAAGATCTCATTATCATATGGATACCAGGAGTAACCGGCAAGGGCAGAATGTTAATACTTCTTAAACTCAGGTTTTTCACTGGGCCCCCAGGCAACCCCAAGGGGGAGGGAGGGGGACTACAGATCTACCCCCACCAGAGTCTCTCCTCACATGTATTGACATCAGACATCAGAATAAAGTGTTGAACTATGGTTTGGGTTTTGTTCCCTCACGGGATTTTGATTTGTTCCAGACGATCTTAGATGTGAACAGACTCGTGAGGGACCTTACACTTAGGAAATACTTTCCCAACACTAGTTCAAGGGGGCCAGAAATAAAACATCACGCCAGCCTGACGATTGGGGATAATATGACATTTCAGGATGTCTGTGCTTTGACTGATTTGGAGGATCTCTCCTGTGATAATGAGGTTACTAGTAACTTTGAAATTGGTACTGTGAAAATGAGGTCGAGATCTAATTTCTACCCTATTCAGGTAAGAGGGAAGAGCCTAGAAGTATTCCACAAAAGAGTGGTAGAGGATTTGACTGAACTGTCCAAACAGGAACATAAAGGTCCCTCGAACCTGACTAGGAGAGAAAGAGAGGCAATGACCACACTTCAAAATAATGAGAGTATAGTGATAAGACAGTCGGACAAGGGGGGTAGTGTGGTGGTGTTGGACAGGAGTATGTATGAGGGCGAAGCCCACAGACAACTCAGAGATCCAGAAGCATACACACCCCTTAGCAGAGATCCGACTTTGAACTATGAAACATTACTCAGGGACCTTCTGGATGATGGTTTGGAGATGGGCATTCTAGACAGAAAAACATATGATTGCCTGATGGTGGAAAACCCTGTAATGCCCATCTTCCACCATCTCCCGAAGGTCCATAAGAGCCTTGAAGATGTTAGGGGTCACCCTATAGTGGCAGGTATTGGCTCCCTGACAGAACCACTATCCAGGTGGGTTGACCAATTTTTGCAGCCTCTGGTACAAAGACTACCCAGCTACTTGAGAGATACCACACATACTTTATCTATATTAGAGGAAGTAGTGTGGGAGGAGGGATACAGTTGGTTGACCATTGATGTGGTCTCCCTGTATTCCTCCATACCTCATGAGTTTGGGTTGGAGGCTGTTAAATTCTATCTCAAGAGAATATACAGGTCTCATGGACGAACATCAAGAGTATATACTAAGGGTCATTGAGTTTCTCTTGAAGCATAACTTTTTTAAGTTTGCTAATGATTTCTATCTCCAGAGGCGTGGAACCGCTATGGGGGCTAAATTTGCCCCGTCCTACGCCAACATTTTCATGGGGTGGTGGGAGCGGTTCCACGTCTTTGGAGATGGAAACATTTACTCACCATATGTCATCAGGTACATGAGATTCATAGATGACATCCTTATAATTTGGTCTGGAGGTCCGATACTAGCTAAAGATTTTGTGGATTATTTGAACTCCAATTCTGTTGAGCTCAAATTTACTCATGATTGGCACAAAACTAGTATCAATTACTTAGATGTCACACTGACCTCAGATTGCCAGAACAGAAACATTGTCTCCTCTCTCTTCCGCAAACCAATATTTGGAAATTCCATTTTGCATGCCCAAAGTAGTCATCCAGGGCATGTTTTTAAAGGGATAGCAAAGGGGCAGTTTTTGCGTGTTAAACGCAACTGCACCCGAGATGAGGATTTCAGGAGGGAGAGTGAGAAACTCAACAGGAGACTGAGAGCCAGAAACTACCCTAAAAAGGTTGCTGATGGAGCTTTCAGAGAAGTGCAAATGATTGATAGGAGTGATTTATTGGTACCACGAAAAAGAGAAGGCCTCACTGAAATGCAAGGTACTCATCAGAAGCCTCTGTTTGTGACAGCGTACTCTAATCAGTACTACCAGGTCTGTAATGTTATACGTAGGAACTTGCCTATTCTCAGAGGAGATAGACAATTGAGGAAACCCATAAGTGAAGGTTGTCAGTTTATTTATAAACGCAATATGACATTGGGTAATATTCTTTCCCCAAGCCTTCTAAGGAACAAACAGACAGAGTTCATGGTTACAGTTTAAAGGAACCTACAGGTGCAGCAAACGCACCTGTAGATCCTGTGAGTATATCCATGTCTCTAAAAATTTTGTTTCTGCCACTACTGGGGAATCATTTGAAACAAACAAGAGGCTGCATTAAGTGTAAGAGCAAATATGTGGTTTATTTAGTAGAATGTGTTTCCTGCAACAGACAGTATGTTGGTAGAACTACAAGGGAGGTGGGCACGAGAGTGAAAGAGCATTTGGCCCACATTAATAAGGAAAGAGCAGTTTTTGCCCTATCAAGACACTTTTTGGAGGTGCATAATGGTGAAGTTGGTTCCTTCAGGTGGCAGGCTATAGAATTGATCCAAAAAACCCCTAGGGGGGGAGACAAACTCCAGATCTTGTCACGACAGGAAATATACTGGATACACAAATTGGGTAGCCTGCTACCTGTTGGATTCAACTCTGAGTTCGACATTATTAATTATTGGAATAGGTGAGAGCTTTGGCCCTTTAGTCTTCAATATCATATAGCCCTGGATGGCACTACAATTATTACTAGCAGTCACAAGAATGTTTACAATACCATAAATTACCCTATGGATTCATCTATTATATTTATGGATTAAAATTAAAAACTAATTATCCAATTGGATTTACATATGCTCTTAGGCTCCAGGGCTCCTTTCAAGTAGGATATGGTGATTGAACAGATATATGGTACCATCAGTATTAGTCATGAGTTTATTGGTAGGGTACATTTATTTAATATGCACTTAGAGATATCAGTATACACGTTGTAGATAGATACTGATGGTGATGTTAATCTCAGCGTAAGGTTTAATCATTATGTTTAACTCCATATATATATAGCTCTAGTGTATACTGCTCTAATTTATTTCCCCACATGAATAGATTATTTTCTATTAGGTTTTTAAACAAATACTTAATGTTCTGCTTCAAACTTACAAATAATCTGTATAAGTAATGTGTCTTTTTAAGAGAGATAACAAACAGTTAAAAAATGGGAGGTATTGGATTCTCCAATAGGAGGATACCATTTCATTTATAAGTCCTGCACCGCAGATAGTTTTTAAGTTTATGACTACGGTCCCAGAGACCGAAACCGGTCAAACTCTTTTCCTATTTTTTAATATACAGGAGCACTTGTTTGTTTCATGGATCCACAATAAAGATTTTTCCTTTTTTTTTTTTTTAACCCCTTAATGACCACAGCACTTTTCCATTTTCTGTCCGTTTGGTACCAAGGCTATTTTTACATTTTTGCGGTGTTTGTGTTTAGTTCCTCTTGCTCATTTACTATACCCACACATATTATATACCGTTTTTCTCGCCATTAAATGGACTTTCTAAAGATACCATTATTTTCATCATATCTTATAATTTACTATAAAAAAAATTATAAAATATGAGGAAAAATGGAAAAAAAACACACTTTTTCTAACTTTGACCCCCAAAATCTGTTACATATCTACAACCACCAAAAAACACCCATGCTAAATAGTTTCTAAATTTTGTCCTGAGTTTAGAAATACCCAATGTTTACATGTTCTTTGCTTTTTTTGCAAGTTATAGGGCCATAAATACAAGTAGCACTTTGCTATTTCCAAACCATTTTTTTTCAAAATTAGCGCTAGTTACATTAGAACACTAATATCTTTCAGGAATCCCTGAATATCCCTTGACATGTATATATTTTTTTTTTAGTAGACATACCAAAGTATTGATCTAGGCCAATTTTGGTATATTTCATACCACCATTTCACCGCCAAATGCGATCAAATACAAAAAATCGTTCACTTTTTCACAAATTTTTTCACAAACTTTCGGTTTCTCACTGAAATTATTTACAAACAGCTTGTGCAATTATGGCATAAATGGTTGTAAATGCTTCTCTGGGATCCCCTTTGTTCAGAAATAGCAGACATATATGGTTTTGGCGTTGCTATTTGGTAATTAGAAGGCCGCTAAATGCCACTGCGCACCACACGTGTATTATGCCCAGCAGTTAAGGGGTTAATTAGGGAGCTTTTAGGGAGCTTGTAGGGTTAATTTTAGTTTTAGTGTAGTGTAGTAGACGACCCCAAGTATTGATCTAGGCCCATTTTGGTATATTTCATGCCACCATTTCACCGCCAAATGCAATCAAATTAAAAAAAACTTTAAATTTTTCACAATTTTAGGTTTCTCACTGAAATCATTTACAAACAGCTTGTGCAATTATGGCACAAATGGTTGTAAATGCTTCTCTGGGATCCCCTTTGTTCAGAAATAGCAGACATATATGACTTTGGCGTTGCTTTCTGGTAATTAGAAGGCCGCTAAATGCTGCTGCGCCTCACACGTGTATTATGGCTAGCAGTGAAGGGGTTAATTAGGGAGTTTGTAGGGAGCTTGCAGGGTTAATTTTAGCTTTAGCGTAGAGATCAGCCTCCCACCTGACACATCCCACCCCCTGATCCCTCCCAAACAGCTCCCTTCCCACCCCCACCCCACAATTGTCCCCGCCATCTTAAGTACTGGCAGAAAGTCTGCCAGTACTAAAATAAAAGGGTTTTTAAAAATATTTTTTTTAGCATATTTACATATGCTACGGTGTAGGATCCCCCCCTTAGCCCCCAACCTCCCTGATCCCCCCCCAAAACCGCTCTCTAACCCTCCCCTCTGCTTTATTGGGGGCCATCTTGGGTACTGGCAGCTGTCTGCCAGTACCTAGTTTGCAAGAAAATATGTTTTTTTTTATTTTTTCCCTGGTTTTCTGTAGTGTAGCTTCCCCCTCCCCACAGACGAACCCCCACCACCTAACTGATGTGTTTTTTATCTTATTTTGTAAAAAAAATTTAACAGTATTTTTTAATTTCCTAACCTTTTTTTTCTGTGTGTAGCGGTTCCCACCCGCTCCCTCCCCGTGCCCGCCCCCACCCTCCCGTGCACGTGCAGGCGTCAGTGCGCGCCCCTGGCATCCCCGCCCACGATCCCGCCCCCTCCACATCACGAGGGCCATCGATGGCCGCCACCCGCCTCCCGGTTCGGCTCCCACCCACCAACGCACTGTAAGCCACCGATCTCCGGTGCAGAGAGGGCCACAGAGTGGCTCTCTCTGCACCGGATGGCTTAAAAAGGTTATTGCAGGATGCCTCCATATCGAGGCATCACTGCAATAACCGGAAAGCAGCTGGAAGCGAGCAGGATCGCTTCCAGCTGCTTTCCACACCGAGGATGTGCAGGGTACGTCCTCAGGCGTTAACTGCCTTTTTTTTTGAGGACGTACCCTGCACGTCCTCGGTCGTTAAGGGGTTAAACTCTGCTCTGGTGTCATTTCCAGGAAAATACAAAGGAACATTCTCTTTTTTACATATTTTATCGTGGAGTACTGGGACTCCATTCAGCGCCTGATTCCTTTGGTTTCCGTTGGGACTATTGGCTTACCACCTTACCCCCAGTTTGGTGGGAGGAGCGTCTGGGCTGTGCAGCTAGCAGCGAGACATTTCTACAAGCTGCCGGAAATACGCTGGGACGGCCGTCGATTTTCTGGAGGAAGAATTGCAGCAATCGTGGGAGAACCAAGAAGAGAAGCCGTGACTAGCGGCATTAACACCGGAGCGCAAGGAATGTAAGACGCTCTGGGTGTCACTCAAAAAGGAGGAACCGCGAACGGCGATACTCATTGAAGAGACGCCGAGAATCTGGAGCAGGGGCGGTGAAATCAAGTATGGTCTAATAACATTTTTCTGTTTGTAGTACCTTAGCTGGTGGCATGTGAATGTTGTGTTGATTTGTGTATGCCACGTTTAGGTATAATACAGCCTTTGAGAGTGTTGCCTCTGCTTCAATAAGAATACAGCCTTTGATTACACACATTTCTTTCATGTAATTAACAAGAGTCCATGAGCTAGTGACGTATGGGATATACATTCCTACCAGGAGGGGCAAAGTTTCCCAAACCTTAAAATGCCTATAAATACACCCCTCACCACACCCACAAATCAGTTTTACAAACTTTGCCTCCAAGGGAGGTGGTGAAGTAAGTTTGTGCTAGATTCTACGTTGATATGCGCTCCGCAGCAAGTTGGAGCCCGGTTTTCCTCTCAGCGTGCAGTGAATGTCAGAGGGATGTGAGGAGAGTATTGCCTATTGAATGCAGTGATCTCCTTCTACGGGGTCTATTTCATAAGGTTCTCTGTTATCGGTCGTAGAGATTCATCTCTTACCTCCCTTTTCAGATCGACGATATACTCTTATATTTACCATTACCTCTACTGATTCTCGTTTCAGTACTGGTTTGGCTTTCTACAAACATGTAGATGAGTGTCCTGGGGTAAGTAAGTCTTATTTTCTGTGACACTCTAAGCTATGGTTGGGCACTTTATTTATAAAGTTCTAAATATATGTATTCAAACATTTATTTGCCTTGACTCAGAATGTTCAACTTTCCTTATTTCCAGACAGTCAGTTTCATATTTGGGATTATGCTTTAATTATCATATTTTTCTTACCTCAAAAATTTGACTTTTTTCCCTGTGGGCTGTTAGGCTCGCGGGGGCTGAAAATGCTTCATTTTATTGCGTCATTCTTGGCGCGGACTTTTTTGGCGCAAAAATTCATTTCCGTTTCCGGCGTCATACGTGTCGCCGGAAGTTGCGTCATTTTTTTGACGTTATTTTGCGCCAAAAATGTCGGCGTTCCGGATGTGGCGTCATTTTTGGCGCCAAAAGCATTTAGGCGCCAAATAAGACGCCCACATTATTTGGCAAAAAATATGGGCGTCGCTTTTTTCTCCACATTATTTCAGTCTCATTTTTCATTTGCTTCTGGTTGCTAGAAGCTTGATGTTTGGCATTTTTTTCCCATTCCTGAAACTGTCTTATAAGGAATTTGATCTATTTTGCTTTATATGTTGTTTTTTCTCTTACATATTGCAAGATGTCTCACGTTGCATCTGAGCCAGAAGATACTACAGGAAAACCTCTGCCTGCTGGATCTACCAAAGCTAAGTGTATCTGCTGTAAACTTTTGGTAGCTATTCCTCCAGCTGTTGTTTGTATTAAATGTCATGACAAACTTGTTAATGCAGATAATATTTCCTTTAGTGATGTACCATTGCCTGTTGCAGTTCCCTCAACATCTAAGGTGCAGAATGTTCCTGATAACATAAGAGATTTTGTTTCTGAATCCATAAAGAAGGCTTTGTCTGTTATTTCTCCTTCTAGTAAACGTAAAAAGTCTTTTAAATCTTCTCTCTCTACAGATGAATTTTTAAATGAACACCATCATTCTGATTCTTTGGACTCTTCTGGTTCAGAGGATTCTGTATCAGAGATTGATGCTGATAAATCTTCATATTTATTTAAGATGGAATTTATTCGCTCTTTACTTAAAGAAGTACTAATTGCTTTAGAAATAGAGGATTCTAGTCCTCTTGATACTAATTCTATTCGTTTGGATAAGGTTTTTAAAGCTCCTGCGGTTATTCCAGAAGTCTTTCCTGTTCCTAATGCTATTTCTGCAGTAATTGCTAAGGAATGGGATAGATTGGGTAATTCATTTACTCCTTCTAAACGTTTTAAGCAATTATATCCTGTTCCGCCTGACAGATTAGAATTTTGGGACAAAATCCCTAAAGTTGATGGGGCTATTTCTACCCTTGCTAAACGTACTACCATTCCTACATCAGATGGTACCTCGTTTAAGGATCCTTTAGATAGAAAAATTGAATCTTTTCTAAGAAAAGCTTATCTATGTTCAGGTAATCTTCTTAGACCTGCTATATCATTGGCTGATGTTGCTGCAGCTTCAACTTTTTGGTTGGAAACTCTAGCGCAACAAGTAACAAATCGTGATTCTCATGATATTATTATTCTTCTCCAGCATGCTAATAATTTCATCTGTGATGCCATTTTTGATATTATTAGAGTTGATGTTAGATTTATGTCTCTGGCTATCTTAGCCAGAAGAGCTTTATGGCTTAAGACTTGGAATGCTGATATGGCTTCTAAATCAACTCTACTTTCCATTTCTTTCCAGGGAAACAAATTATTTGGTTCTCAGTTGGATTCTATTATTTCAACTGTTACTGGTGGGAAAGGAACTTTTTTACCACAGGATAAAAAGTCTAAAGGTAAAAACAGGGCTAACAATCGTTTTCGTTCCTTTCGTTTCAACAAAGAACAAAAGCCTGATCCTTCGTCCTCAGGAGCAGTTTCAGTTTGGAAACCATCCCCAGTCTGGAATAAATCCAAGCCTGCTAGAAAGGCAAAGCCTGCTTCTAAGTTCACATGAAGGTACGGCCCTCATTCCAGTTCAGCTGGTAGGGGGCAGGTTACGTTTTTTCAAAGAAATTTGGATCAGTTCTGTTCACAATCTTTGGATTCAGAACATTGTTTCAGAAGGGTACAGAATTGGTTTCAAGATGAGACCTCCTGCAAAGAGATTTTTTCTTTCCCATGTCCCAGTAAATCCAGTGAAAGCTCAAGCATTTCTGAATTGTGTTTCAGATCTAGAGTTGGCTGGAGTAATTATGCCAGTTCCAGTTCCGGAACAGGGGATGGGGTTTTATTCAAATCTCTTCATTGTACCAAAGAAGGAGAATTCCTTCAGACCAGTTCTGGATCTAAAATTATTGAATCGTTATGTAAGGATACCAACGTTCAAGATGGTAACTGTAAGGACTATATTGCCTTTTGTTCAGCAAGGGAATTATATGTCCACAATAGATTTACAGGATGCATATCTGCATATTCCGATTCATCCAGATCATTATCAGTTCCTGAGATTCTCTTTTCTAGACAAGCATTACCAATTTGTGGCTCTACCGTTTGGCCTTGCTACAGCTCCAAGAATTTTCACAAAGATTCTCGGTGCCCTTCTGTCTGTAATCAGAGAACAGGGTATTGTGGTATTTCCTTATTTGGACGATATCTTGGTACTTGCTCCGTCTTTACATTTAGCAGAGTCTCATACGAATCGACTTGTGTTGTTTCTTCAAGATCATGGTTGGAGGATCAATTTACCAAAAAGTTCTTTGATTCCTCAAACAAGGGTAACCTTTCTGGGTTTCCAGATAGATTCAGTGTCCATGACTTTGTCTTTAACAGACAAGAGACGTCTAAAATTGATTACAGCCTGTCGAAACCTTCAGTCTCAATCATTCCCTTCGGTAGCCTTATGCATGGAAATTCTAGGTCTTATGACTGCTGCATCGGACGCGATCCCCTTTGCTCGTTTTCACATGCGACCTCTTCAGCTCTGTATGCTGAACCAATGGTGCAGGGATTACACGAAGATATATCAATTAATATCTTTAAAACCGATTGTTCGGCACTCTCTGACGTGGTGGACAGATCACCATCGTTTAATTCAGGGGGCTTCTTTTGTTCTTCCGACCTGGACTGTAATTTCAACAGATGCAAGTCTCACAGGTTGGGGAGCTGTGTGGGGATCTCTGACGGCACAAGGAGTTTGGGAATCTCAGGAGGTGAGATTACCGATCAATATCTTGGAACTCCGTGCAGTTTTCAGAGCTCTTCAGTTTTGGCCTCTTCTGAAGAGAGAATCGTTCATTTGTTTTCAGACAGACAATGTCACAACTGTGGCATACATCAATCATCAAGGAGGGACTCACAGTCCTCTGGCTATGAAAGAAGTATCTCGAATTTTGGTTTGGGCAGAATCCAGCTCCTGTCTAATCTCTGCGGTTCATATCCCAGGTGTAGACAATTGGGAAGCGGATTATCTCAGTCGCCAAACGTTGCATCCGGGCGAATGGTCTCTTCACCCAGAGGTATTTCTTCAGATTGTTCAAATGTGGGGGCTCCCAGAGATAGATCTGATGGCCTCTCATCTAAACAAGAAACTTCCCAGGTATCTGTCCAGATCCCGGGATCCTCAGGCGGAGGCAGTGGATGCATTATCACTTCCTTGGAAGTATCATCCTGCCTATATCTTTCCGCCTCTAGTTCTTCTTCCAAGAGTAATCTCCAAGATTCTGAGGGAATGCTCGTTTGTTCTGCTAATAGCTCCGGCATGGCCTCACAGGTTTTGGTATGCGGATCTTGTCCGGATGGCATCTTGCCAACCATGGACTCTTCCGTTAAGACCAGACCTTCTGTCTCAAGGTCCTTTTTTCCATCCAGATCTGAAATCCTTAAATTTAAAGGTATGGAGATTGAACGCTTGATTCTTGGTCATAGAGGTTTCTCTGACTCCGTGATTAATACTATGTTACAGGCTCGTAAATCTGTATCTCGAGAGATATATTATAGAGTCTGGAAGACTTATATTTCTTGGTGTCTTTCTCATCATTTTTCTTGGCATTCTTTTAGAATACCGAGAATTTTACAGTTTCTTCAGGATGGTTTAGATAAGGGTTTGTCCGCGAGTTCTTTGAAAGGACAAATCTCCGCTCTTTCTGTTCTTTTTCACAGAAAGATTGCTATTCTTCCTGATATTCATTGTTTTGTACAAGCTTTGGTTCGTATAAAACCTGTCATTAAGTCAATTTCTCCTCCATGGAGTTTGAATTTGGTTTTGGGAGCTCTTCAAGCTCCTCCGTTTGAACCTATGCATTCATTGGACATTAAATTACTTTCTTGGAAAGTTTTGTTCCTTTTGGCCATCTCTTCTGCTAGAAGAGTTTCTGAATTATCTGCTCTTTCGTGTGAGTCTCCTTTTCTGATTTTTCATCAGGATAAGGCGGTGTTGCGAACTTCTTTTGAATTTTTTACCTAAAGTTGTGAATTCCAACAACATTAGTAGAGAAATTGTGGTTCCTTCATTATGTCCTAATCCTAAGAATTCTAAGGAGAAATCATTGCATTCTTTGGATGTTGTTAGAGCTTTGAAATATTATGTTGAAGCTACGAAATCTTTCCGTAAGACTTCTAGTCTATTTGTTATCTTTTCCGGTTCTAGGAAAGGCCAGAAAGCTTCTGCCATTTCTTTGGCATCTTGGTTGAAATCTTTAATTCATCTTGCCTATGTTGAGTCGGGTAAAATTCCGCCTCAAAGAATTACAGCTCATTCTACTAGGTCAGTTTCTACTTCCTGGGCGTTTAGGAATGAAGCTTCGGTTGACCAGATCTGCAAAGCAGCAACTTGGTCCTCTTTGCATACTTTTACTAAATTCTACCATTTTGATGTATTTTCTTCTTCTGAAGCAGTTTTTGGTAGAAAAGTTCTTCAGGCAGCGGTTTCAGTTTGAATCTTCTGCTTATGTTTTTTGTTAAACTTTATTTTGGGTGTGGATTATTTTCAGCAGGAATTGGCTGTCTTTATTTTATCCCTCCCTCTCTAGTGACTCTTGTGTGGAAAGATCCACATCTTGGGTAGTCATTATCCCATACGTCACTAGCTCATGGACTCTTGTTAATTACATGAAAGAAAACATAATTTATGTAAGAACTTACCTGATAAATTCATTTCTTTCATATTAACAAGAGTCCATGAGGCCCACCCTTTTTTGTGGTGGTTATGATTTTTTTGTATAAAGCACAATTATTCCAATTCCTTATTTTATATGCTTCGCACTTTTTTTCTTATCACCCCACTTCTTGGCTATTCGTTAAACTGATTTGTGGGTGTGGTGAGGGGTGTATTTATAGGCATTTTAAGGTTTGGGAAACTTTGCCCCTCCTGGTAGGAATGTATATCCCATACGTCACTAGCTCATGGACTCTTGTTAATATGAAAGAAATGAATTTATCAGGTAAGTTCTTACATAAATTATGTTTTTTGCCACGAACTGCCAGCTACCATTGGACTGCATTGGGTTTGTTTGTTTACTAAAGACACTTGATCTCTGCCTACAGCGTTCAATGTATTTGAATTTGAATATGGACTCTATTGTTAGCTGCTAGCTGCTCGTTGCATAGGTAACGGCCCAGGTACAAGCTCCCAATACCCACTAAAATTGTCTGAGAACTTTTGGTCCACTATTTTTGTTTCATCATTTACAAAGGTTTTTTGTTGGGTAAGGTTTTTTTTTCAGGCCTGGTGCCCTCTGAATGGGCCGCCTTTTGTACCCTCCCGTTTGAGCATTCAGTGTCCTCTATAGCTTGGGTATTGTTTTCCCAAAAGTAATGAATGCAGCTGTGGACTCTTTCCATTTATGAAGAAAAAATTAAATTATGCTTACCTGATCATTTTCTTTTCTTCAGATGGAAAGAGTCCACAGCTCCCCTCCCGTGTTTTTCTGTGGCGTCTGTTATTTTTCTTCTGGCACCTTTTCACCCTGATATTTATTTTACTGTTCCTTGTTCCTTGGCAGAATGACTTGCGGATGAGGGAAGTGGGAGGGGTATTTAAAGGGATACGGAACCCAAATTTTTTCTTTTGTGATTCAGAAAGAGCATGCAATTTTAAGCAACTTTCTAATTTACTCCTATTATTAATTTTCTTCGTTCTCTTGCTATCTTTATTTGAAAAAGAAGGCATCTAAGTTTTTTGTTCAGAACTCTGGACAGCAGTTTTTTATTGGTGGATGAATTTATCCCCCAATCAGCAAGGACAACCCAGGTTGTTCACTAAAAATGGGCCGGCATCTAAACTTACATTTTTGCATTTCAAATAAAGATACCAAGAGAATGAAGAAAATTTGATAATAGGAGTAAATTAGAAAGTTGCTTAAAATGTCATGCTCTATCTGAATCACGAAATAAAAAATTTGGCTTCAGTGTCCCTTTAATCCTTTGGCTGGGGTGTCTGCCTCCTCCTGGTGGCCAGGATTCAAAATTGTGAGTTTAGTGGTCCCAGAGGTCCAAAAGGTTGGTGACCCCTGCTCTAGAGGACACTATGTTACTGTTGCCCATAAGTGAGAAATAAAAAAAAGCTATTCTTAAAGAGATATTTAAATATATATCTGATGGATTTTTGCACAAATATATATTTATGTTTATGCTATGTGTAGAAAAGCAGTAATGTTCCAGCTGGTGCAAAAACCTTTTATTGTGCAATATGGGATACAAACAAAGCAACGTTTCAGGCCAACAACCGGCCCTTTCTCAAGCTTTTTTCTCAATGCTATGTGTAGAACATTGGAATGTATAATATTTACAGCAAATACAGATATAACACTATTAAATATGACTATTGCATAAATATGCTTTTTCATGTTTTCATCTACTTGACTGCAAAGGGCTCAAATGCACTAATATATATATATATATGTCTATATATGTATTTATGTGTATATATGTCAAATACATATGTATACACACACACACACATACATACATATAGACGTTTATGTATGTATCAGATCTCAATGTTAAAAGAGACATTCAACACTAAAATGCTAGATAGAATGATGCATTCAAAGAAAATATTAGTCTGAGAATAACATTTAGATGTATTTTTTTTTTTAAAGTTTCACTAGCTGTTTTAATATTGACAAAATAAGTTTATTTCATTCCTTAGAAGGGCCTATTTGCAAGCAAGTTAAACCATTTAGACTTTTCTGTGAGATCAGTTAAA
This sequence comes from Bombina bombina, assembly GCF_027579735.1. NCBI lineage: Eukaryota > Metazoa > Chordata > Amphibia > Anura > Bombinatoridae > Bombina > Bombina bombina. The sequence continues at coordinate 715,984,526 of NC_069499.1, read as the reverse complement.
GTGAATGTAAATTTTGATGCTAAAGTGTCCGGTTTTTAAAAATTCGATTAAAAACAGGGGCACTTTAATTCATCAAAATTTACATTTCACTCCTGTTGTGAAAAAAAACGTACCTTTTAATTTTGACAGCAGCGCCAGCTTCCTCCACCCGTTGCAAAGCCTCTTTCTGGGTCTAAAATGAGGAATCCGGCTTCCTCCAATCACGGCATTGAATAAGACACTGATTCCCCCGGGGGGGGGGGAGCCGTGATTGGAGGATGACCAACCTATACATTTCTGACATCAGAAATGGCTTGCGACGACCGGAGGAAGCTGGAGCTGCTGTCAAGTTTAAAAGGTAAGTGAAATGTAAATTTTGATGAATTAAAGAGCCCCTGTTTTTAATCGAATTTTTAAAAACCGGGCACTTTAGCATCAAAATTTATATTCACTCAATAGATTTTAAGGATGCTTACCTTTTATGTTCTTATACCTAGGAACAGCATCGGTTTCTGAGATTTGTGTTTTGGACAAGCTTTTTTAGTTTGTTGCTCTTCCATTTGGTCTGGCTACAGCTCTCAGTATATTCTTTTAGGTTCTGGATACCCTCTTATCTGTAATCAGTTCTCAGGGTATTGCAGTGTTTCCTGGCTTGGATGATACCTTGGTTCAAGTTCCATCTTTTCATTTGGCAGTAGTTCTCTCAATTAGACTGTTGCTTTTTCTTCAACAACATGGTTGGAAAGTTATTTTCCAAACCGTTTACAGGTTCTTCAGATAAAAGTTGCTTTTCTGGGCGTTTTATAGATTGTTTCTATGAGACATTCTTTGGCCAAGCAAAGATGGTTGAAGCTGGGATTCTGCCCGTTAGGTCCTTCAGTTGTTCTTTGCATAGAGGTGTCCGGTCTCTTTTTTGGCCTTGGTTGCTATTCTATTTGCTCGCTTCCATATGAGTCCTTTTCAGCTATGTATCTTTTTCCAATGATACAGGTACCTGTCTCGGTTGTCTTTGAGGACTCATTTACATTACAGAACAAGTCTGTTTCTGTATTGGTAGATAGCACTTTATGCAGGGGGCTTGTTTTGTCTGTAATCTCTACAGACGCAAGTTTTTTTTCAGCATGGGGGCCGTCTGAGGGTATCAGAAAGCTTAAGGAGTTTGCTTTCCTCAGGATGCAGGGTTACATGTTGAGGTTTTAAAACTGTGCATATTCAGGGCCCTTCGGAGTTAACTTCTATTGAAGGGATTTTTTTCTCTGTTTCAGATTAGACTGTTACAGCTGTAGTTTATATCAATCATCAGACTGGAACTTACAGTTCCTTAGTTATGAGGATATTATATAATTTCCTGGGCAGAGCGTATTGCTGTCTGATTTGTGCTGTTCATTATTCAGGACTGTATTATTGGAAAGCAGTTTTTTCAGTCTCAAGTTCTTTCGTCTGGAAGAGTGGTCTTTTAATCTAGTTATGTTCCATCAGATAATAAATCTGTGGGGTCGCCCAGAGATAGTACCTGGGAAAATTGAGATTCAACCGGGAAGCCATCAGAACTGTGTAAGATTCAGGGATCTTTGAACTGCATTTGTGGATGCTCTGTTCTTTTATTCCAGAGTGATTGCTAAGGTTTGGCATGAAGAGCTTTGGCGATTATTTTGCTCCAGCTTGTTCCTGCAATATTTAGTATGGATTTGGTTCTGTTATCTAGTTTTTCTACTTGGCTGCTTCTTTTTTATCCAGACCTTCTATTTTAAGGTCCTTTATTTCTTGGTGTTCACTGTTCAAATCAATTTTTTTCTTGGCATTCTTTTTGTATTCCCAAATGTTTTGCTATTTTTACAGAATGGTTTGGATAAGGGTTTATCCACCAGTTCTTTTGAAGGGTCAGTTTTCTGTGCTGTTATGTTTCGTTAAAATATTGCTAATATTTCTGATATTCATGGTTTAGTCCTACCCTGGCCTAGAATTAAGCCTGTTTTTATTCAATCAAATTCAGAACCCTGGAAGGGAACATTGTATTCAATGTTTCCTCCTTTATTTGGTCTTGAGGACTTTCCAGGTTCCTCCTTTAGGGCCTTTGCATCAGGTGGATATTAAATTTCTTTCTGAAATTTTTGTTTCCTTTAGCTATTTCATATGTTAGTAGAGTTTCTACTCTCTGTTCCTCCTTATCTTATTTTTCTTTAGTTGGGATATATCTTATATTTTTTAAGTTGAGATATATATTGTTCTTCATTATTCATAAGTGGTCTCTTCATATTTTGGTTTCCCTTAGAGCTTTGTAATGTTATGTTGACACAACTAAGGTTTTCAGACAGCTTTTTAGTTAGTTTGTTCATTTTGCTGGTTCTAGGAAATTCAGAGAATTGTGGATGTTTTCTTGGCCTTTTGGCTGAAGCTTTAGTTTTAGATTGTTTTCTTGGATCCTCCACCTAGATGGCCTTTTGCTTATTTGTTCATACCAGTTGCCACTTCTTGTTATTTAGAATGTTTTATCAGCTATTTTGGTCTTATTTGCATATGTTTTCTACCATTTTAATGTTCTTGCTTCTTCTGAGGCAGCCTTTGGCAGGGTGTCCTTCAAGCAGGTGTCTCAGGTTAATTTGTATTGCCTTTTTTAGGCTCTATTATGGTAGTGAATTTAGCTTCTCAGTGAAAAAATATTTTTTAGATCCCACTCTCTTCTGTTATTACTTGTTTTTTTTTTTTGTTCTTTTTGTCTCATTACTCATGGACTCCAAAGCTTGGGTTTGTTTCCAGGAGTAAAGGATCATTGACTCTCACCCCCTGTATGAAAGAAAACAATTTATGCTTACCTGATAAATTCATTTCTTTTATGGTGGTGAGAGTCCATGAGACCCCTCCCTGTTTTCTTTTATAGGATGTTTTGTTTCCTTTTTTGTGCACATCTTTTTTCCCCTGCTCCTATTATGTTGGCTCTTATTAATTTTCCTTCCTCTTTGTGCTTGGCTGTACATTAGACTGAGCTACTGGTGAGGTGGAAGGGGTTTTATAGAGTTCTTGGGGTTTGGTAATCTGTGCCTCCTCCGAGTGGTGGGGAAAAGTAATTTGCAGGAGTAATGGATCGTAAACTCGCACTACCAAGAAAGAAATGAATATATCAGATAAATGCTAATTATGTTTTTCATATTGCCATTGCATAATCCCACAGGTAATTCCTAAGATTTGCTGTAAGTAATAACCATCTTCAGTTTACAGCTGTGCCTTTTAGCATTTTCACTGTTCCACTGGTGTTCACAAAGATTCTGTTCCCTCTGATTGCAGAGGTTCAGGTCGAAGGATATGATTACCTTGACAACATTCTGCTCATTGTGGAATGTGTGAAAGTAGGCCTGGTGGACAAAGGATCAAATAATTCTGTTTCTTCAGCTGGACAGTTGGCTGGTGAATTTATCATCTATTTGGGTACCCAATGCCTCTCAGCAGATTAAGTTTATTTTGTTATTCAGCAGTCTAAGATCCTCCACTAAGTTGACAGTCTTTCACAATACATTGCATTTGCAGCAAGTTGCAGACTATGTTTAAACTGATGAATCAAGGCCTTCAACAGAGTCCTTCCTCTTTTGGAACCAAATTGGATATCCCTTCAGACACATTCAAACAGGCTTCGATGGGAAGCTTAGGTAAATGAAATTCAACACATTCCCTCAAACCTTTTGGAGATCAGAACTATATTGCAGGCCTTTGTCCATTTTCCAGAGATTATACACATTTTTACAAGGGAAGTCAATTAGAATTCTGATGGTCATGTCTAAGGAGAAACAAAAAGTCAGCAGGTTCCTGACATTTTTGTGGGCACAAAAACTTGCTAAGGATCTTTCCACTGTCCACCTACCAGGTTCCCAAAATGTCAGATCATACTTTCTCAGTCAAGTGCAGATTATTTGAACATAATGGCAATCAAATAGTAGAATCTTTAACATGATCACTAGAAGATGAAGTCATGTCCAGACATTATGGCACTGAGTTGCAGTCACCAAGTGCCATGATTTTTCAGGTTCTTTCCAAAACCTCAAGCTTGGGGGGTAATGTCAGGGTGCCAGGAATCAGACTGAGACGAGAAGTGCAAAAATAATCACACCTTTATTAATAGCAAAAAAATAATAAAATGTCCACAAGTCAAATAACAAGCCAGGAGTCAAAACCAGAGCTGGTAGTCAGACGAGCAGAGTCAGGAGCCAAAGCGAATAGTCAAACGAGCCGGAATCAGGAACAAGGAAAACAGCAGAGTCAGGAACAAGCCAGGGATCAGGAACCAGGATGGACGTCAGGCAGCCAGGTAATACACAGGAACTCTCACAAACAGGTTTGAGACAACACAAAGGCAAAGCATACTGAACAGAGGCCCTTTAAATGATAAGTGATGACATAACAATTCTAAGACTGCATCCTGTCTCACATGGATGATGCACACCAATTTGGCCATAAAAGGAAGTGCAGGAAGTGAGCAGCATCCCCCACAATGCACCATAGTCAGGAAGAGAGGTGAGTAAAATGGCTGCCAGCAGCACATGGCAAACACAACAGGGAAAAACCCTGACAGTACCCTCCCCTCAATGACACCTCCCCCGCGGGAGGACAAAAGGCTTATTGGGGAAACGGGCATGGAAGGCATGGAGGAGGGTGGGAGCATGAACATCAGAGGAGGGAACCCAAGAACGCTCCTCCGGACCGTAGCCCCTCCAGTGAACCAAATACTGTACATGGCCCCTGGACATACGAGAGTCAATAATGCTGCTGACCTCATACTCCTCATGGTTGGCAACAAAGATAGGACGGGGATGAGGCAACACAGTGGTAAACCGATTACAAACCAATGGTTTCAAGAGGGAGACATGAAAAACATTGGAGATGCGAAAAGCAGGAGGAAGGTCAAGAGCGTAGGCCACAGGATTAACCCGTCGGAGTATTCGAAAAGGACCAACATAACGGGGAGCCAATTTATTGGAAGGCACATGAAGGTTCAAGTTGCGGGAGGACAGCCAAACTCTCTCACCAACCTAGTAGGAAGGTGTGGGCAGACGCCTACGATCAGCCTGGAACTTTTGGCGCTGCATAGAACGATGAAGGCAATCCTGAATCTGCACCCACGTGGAACGGAGTTGCCGGAGATGCTCCTCCAAAGACGGAATACCCTGAGACATGAATGAATCGGGCAACAAGGATGGTTGAAACCCATAATTCGCCATGAACAGGGATAACTTGGAGGAAGCATTAATAGCACTATTGCGAGCAAACTCTGCCCAAGGTAACAGTTCAGACCAATTATTGTGGTGATCTGAGACATAGCAACGGAGGAACTCTTCCAGAGCTTGATTAGACCGTTCCGCAGCCCCATTGGATTGAGGGTGATATGCCGAGGAGAAAAAAAGCTGGATCCCCATTTGAGCACAAAAGGAACGCCAAAATCTGGAGACAAACTGGCTACCCCGGTCCGACACTATCTCCTTGGGTAACCCATGTAAACGGAAGACCTCCCGGGCAAAAATTGAAGCAAGCTCCTGAGCGGTAGGCAGCTTCATCAAGGGAATGCAATGTGACATTTTAGAAAAACGGTCAACATCCATAAGGATAACAGTATTGCCATTGGAAACAGGGAGCTCGACAATGAAGTCCATGGAAAGATGTGCCCAAGGATGCTCACCATTAGCAATAGGTTGAAGAAGACCCACAGGAAGACGTCGAGGAGTTTTATTCTGTGCACAAACTGAGCAGGAGGTAACATACGCAGCAACATCAGAACGAAGACCTGGCCACCAGAATTGTCGAGTGACAGACCAAATCATTTGGTTCTTGCCTGGGTGACCTGCGGCTTTAGGATAGTGGTAAGTGTGCAAAAGTTTAGTTAGAAGATTCTCAGGAACAAAACACTTACCACTAGGTTTCTCAGGAGGTGCATTGGTTTGTGCAGCCAGGTTCTCCTCCCCCAAGGGAGAAGTCAAATTAGTACGTATGGTAGCCAAAATATGGTCAGGAGGTATAAGAGGAGTAGGTACAGACTCCTCCTTAGACAGAGGTGAAAATTGTTGAGAGAGGGCATCAGCCCTAACATTCTTACTACCAGGCAGGTAGGAGACCACATAATTAAACTGAGACAAAAATAGCGCCCATCTGGCCTGTCAGGGCAACAAATGTTTTGCTTCAGATAGATAAGTTAAATTCTTGTGGTCAGTAAGAATGAGCACTGGCACGCTAGTACCCTCAAGATGATGCCTCCATTCCTTAAGTGCCAAAATTAGGACCAGTAATTCCCTGTCCCCAATTTCATAATTGCACTCCGCTGGAGACAATTTCTTAAAGAAGAAACCACACGGATGCAAGGAACCGTCAGGCGTGGGACGTTGAGACAAGAGGGCACCTACTCCAGTCTCAGATGCATCGACCTCAAGAACGAAAGGCAGGACAGGGTTAGGATGAGCCAGAACTGGAGCGGCAGCAAAGGCAGTCTTAAGACTATCAAAGGCCTTAATGGCAGTAGGTGACCAATGGAGTGGATCATTCTCTTTACGGGCCATGTCTGTGACCAAGGAAGAAAAGTTTTTAATAAACTTTCTATAGTAATTGACGAACCCCAAAAAACATTGAATAGACAGAAGACCAACTGGGCGAGGCCACTGCAGAACTGCAGATAACTTGTCAGGATCCATGGAGAACCCTGCAATGGAGATAACATAACCTAGGAAGGTTACTTGAGTCTGATGGAACTCACATTTCTCAAGTTTACAAAACAGGCCGTTCTCACGTAGTCTCTGAAGAAACCGTGTAACATCAGAACGATGAGCCTCAAGTGTGGGTGAGCGTATGAGGATGTCGTCTAAGTACACCACAACACACTGTTGCAACATATCTCGTAGGACAAAATTAATAAATTCCTGAAAAACAGCAGGAGCATTACATAGGCCAAAGGGCATTACAAGATACTCATAATGCCCGCACCTGGTGTTAAATGCTGTTTTCCATTCGTGGCCCTCCTTAATCCTAACGAGATTGTACGCTCCTCTCAAATCAAGTTTAGTAAAGACCGAAGCTCCCTTGAGGCGGTCAAAGAGTTCCATAATAAGCGGAATAGGATAAGCATTCTTAATGGTAAGACGATTAAGACCCCTATAATCGATACATGGTCTTAACTCACCACCCTTTTTCTTCACAACGAAGAAGCCAGCCCCTACAGGAGAGCAGGATTTGCAGATGATCCCCCGCGACAGAGCATCGGCAACATACTCCTCCATAGCACAATTCTCTGCAACAGACAGAGGGTACACCCGGCCCCAAGGAGGAATGGCTCCTGGTTGCAGCTCTATGGCACAATCATAAGACCGGTGAGGAGGTAACGTACTGGCACGCACATTGTCAAACATGTCTAGGATGTGGAAATACATTTCGGGGACAACGACAAAATTTCGGACCTGCGCCAGTCGAGACTGGGATTGTGCTTTTGGAGTCAGGGATAACCCAGAACAACCGGAAAATGTGGAGAGTTTATCACCTGGAACTGGAGGGTTTCAAAATGGAGAGCCCCAACAGCCATGGACAACGAAGCAGTTTCGTGAGTAACGAGTGCAGGCTGAAGGGGCCTGCCATCAATAGCCTCAAGCGGTACGGACCGAGGCAAAACAGGAATTGAGTGCTTTGATACAAAAGCACTGTCAATGAAATAGCCCGCAGCACCGGAGTCAACAAGAGCCTGAGTGACTATGGAGGAGTCCACCCAGGAAAGGAAAACCATGACCAAAGGTTTCTCCTTAAGCGGTTCCGGGGACGAGGATAAACCACCCAAGGTCTGCCCCCGACAGGACCTTAGGTGTGAGCGTTTCCCGGCTGTGTAGGACAAGACTTCAAAAGGTGACCCTGTAACCCACAATAGAGGCAGAGCCCCTCCCTCCTCCTAAAGGCCCTCTCCGGCCCGCGGAGAGACGCATGAATCCCAGCTGCATCGGCTCAGCAGTACCTGGTGACTCAGGACCAGGAGGCATGGGAGGAGAGGGAGGCATGGGTGGGAACGAGCATGTAGGAGACAACAGAACAGGAGGCTTCCGCAAGCGCTCCTTGAAAGAGGGCCTCTCTCCGAGTCTGATGTTAATTAGGATCAAAAAAGACACCAATGCCTCGAGATTCTCTGGTAAATGTCTGGCAGCAACTTCGTCTTTAATCGCATCAGAGAGCCGATGAAAGAAAGTGGCAACAAGGGCTTCATTGTTCCAACCCAACCTACCTCTGCGGCACGCGTACAGAACTCAATAGCATGCTGAGCAACAGATCTTGTACCTTGCTGAATAGACATGAGTCATTTAGCAGCAGAGGAGGAGCGAGCCGGAACATCAAATACCCTTCGAAAGGAGGCCACAAATTCAGGGTAATTTAAAATCACAGGTTTATTAGTATCCCACAAGGGATTAGCCCAGGCAAGAGCTTTGTCAGAGAGCAACGAGATGAGAAATCTCACCTTAGCTCTTTCAGAGGGAAACGCCTGAAGTAACATCTCAAAGTAAATGCCCACCTGGTTCAAAAACCCTCTGCACTAAATAGGATTGCCTCCATATCGCTGAGGTAGAGGTGCAGAACCGGACATGCTCCTGGTAGGCATAGGTGCAGCAGCGGAATGTCAGGGTGCCAGGAATCAGACTGAGATGAGAAGTGCAAAAATAATCACACCTTTATTAATAGCAAAAAGTAATAAAAAGTCCACAAGTCAAATAACAAGCCAGGAGTCAAAACCAGAGCTGGTAGTCAGACGAGCAGAGTCAGGAGCCAAAGCGAATAGTCAGACGAGCCGGAATCAGGAAAACAGCAGAGTCAGGAACAAGCCAGGGATCAGGAACCAGGAAGGACGTCAGGCAGCCAGGTAATACACAGGAACTCTCACAAACAGGTCTGAGACAACGCAAAGCATACTGAACAGAGGCCCTTTAAATAATAAGTGATGACATCACAATTCTGAGACTGCATCCTGTCTCACATGGATGAAGCACACCAGTCTGGCCATAAAGGGAAGTGCAGGAAGTGAGCAGCATCCCCCAACAATGCACCATAGTCAGGAAGAGAGGTGAGTAAAATGGCTGCCAGCAGCACATGGCAAACACAACAGGGAAAAACCCTGACAGGTGGCTGCCCAGTCACAGATTTGGGACTTCAATCAGATTTTGTTTTTCTACCAACACCTTTTGTTGATTATTTACTTTAGAGGAAGCAACGTTCATTGCAATCATTCCTGACCTTAAGGGCAAAGGCTGACTGGCTCCTCCCTGGCCACTATCTCTGTCACAGGACATCATCAAGGGCCAATTATACATCCAGATCATAAGTATCTCAGACTATACTGGTATAGTTATTTAAATCACCAGATTACAACAGATGAATATCTCAACTCCTATAATTTTATCCAGGCCAGAAATAATACTACAGCTTCAGTTTATTACAGAGTCTGGGATACTTTTTCTACATGGATGGGGCAGCACAATGACTCTACAGCTAACACTGAACAACTCATTTAATGGAATTCCTTCATGTAAGGTTCAAGTTTCAGCAATATCTGCTATCTCAGGGATGAAGTGGGCCCAGAAACCTTTGATTGTTCAAGCTTTCCAAGCCTTGGCACATATCCTTCCTTTTTCCAGATCAGTCATGCCTTACCTTATGTTGGTGCTTGAAGTTCTTTTGGAGGTGCAATTTGAACTGATATGAGAAGTCTCTCTTTTTTTTTACATTAAAAAAACACCTTCATTACTGTCACCTCAGCCATTAGTGTCTTTAAACTACAAGATGTGTCTGGTCATTTTCTTAGAAAATATAGGAGAGAAAAATTGAAGTAGGTAGGAGAGAAGAAACAAGGTGAGGGAGGAACATTTACAACTGAAGTGAATATATACTGGGGAGGAGTTTCAAGATGATAAATATAGTGAAGAGTATTGGAAAATGGGACAGTTAAAGGGACAGTCTACACCAGAATTTGTATTGTTTAAAAAGATAGATAATCCCTTTATTGCCCATTCCCCAGTTTTGCATAACCAAAACAGTTATATTAATATATGTTTTACCTCTGTGATTACCTTGTATCTATTCCTCTGCAGACTGCCCCCTTATATCAGTGCTTTTGACAGACATGCAGTTTAGCCAATCAGTGCAGACTCCTAAATAACTCCACAGGAGTGAGCGCAATGTTATCTATATGACATATGAACTAATACTGTCCAACTGTGAAAAACTTTCAAAATACTCTGAGCTAAGAGCCGGTTTTCAACGGTTTAGAAATCAGTTTGAGCCTAACTAGGTTTAGCTTTTCAAAAATACCACCAAGGGAACAAATTGGAAAGTTGATTAAAATTGCATGCCCTATCTGAATCATAAAAGTTTAATTTTGACTAGACTGTCCCTTTAAGGAATATAACTGCATACAAGTCACTGCCTTATGCTCTAGAGGTTAGTGCTCAATAAAAATGTTTACTAAAATAGTAATAACTTTTACTACAAACATCCCTGCAAACACAAGCATTTAACAAAAATGCTAACAGATTCTGAAACACATCTATGTGTTCAGAATTCTTCTAGAAATGGACATTAAAATTATTGTGCAATGCATTGCAAAAGAGCTGTATACAAAACTGCTGCCTTTACAGCATTTAAAACTAGTGTTGCATCAGAGACGAGAAGAGAGACAGATGCGCCACATGGCCCAATATTGTTTGTTCCACACAAAATAAATGATCAAGTTGTATTATATTGAACTCACAATCTAAGGAGCACTCCAATTAGTGCAGTGGGAGCAGTCTGGGATCTATGACAGTCACCCAGCAGACCGGCCTCTTGGTATAGAGAAGGATCTTCTGTGATGGAAATACAAAAAGACACAAGGTGCCTATATGGCCTAGTACAGTCTTAACCCAAAGAGCACTAGTATGTATAGTATATATACACTCACAATTTTTGTAGCATCTCCATTGATGCTATTCAAGCAGGAAGGGATCAATACAGTCACCCAACAGACTATGACAAGGCTTCCACAGGAAGCAAAACAGCAAGAGTCCAGTGGACCAAAGATAGATCCAAAAAATACACGATAGCAAGAGTTTTTATATAAAAGTTGTAAACTTTACTTAAAAGGATAAAATCAAGCGACGCGTTTCTCAGCAACAAGCTGTTTCATCAGGCTTATAAAAAATGACTAAAACACTTGCTATATATAACCCAAAGTTTGTATCAACATAATTAGCAACACCTGTAGTGGGAGTGGCTGAAGGCAACTCCCTCCTAGTAGAGCCTATCAACATTCAGTATGTTAGAATGACAGATGTAATTGAAAATAAACGTATATATTAGTATAAGCACATCATGTTAATACATATTTCTCACAACCATTGTCCTATAAAAGTTCATTAAGATTAAACAATTCAAAAATTAAACAATTCAAACACTGTTTGATATCGCCAGTTATTCTGACAATTGTCTTTTTTCTGTTGTGCAATGTACTTAAACTAGATCTCCCTATTAATGACAGCAACCTGGAGACTAGAGTATAATAAAACCAATAAGCTTCCCTATACTTACTTGAATTTACTCTATATGTTGATGTATAAACGATCTGGTACATGGCGTGTTTCCATATATTTTACCGATCTCTAATAGTTATTGCGCATGCGTGTGATGTCATCCTTCAAATGCTGTGTAGTGTAGTTCCCCCAAATGATTACCCCGATCTATCATGCTGGGAGGTAATAATATAGCGATGGTATATGCAAATGAAACCCAACTGCAGAAGGGGCGCACTAATGTAAAAAACTTTGTATATGGGGGTTGATTAAAAGGTACTATATTGTACCGATGTTGGATGCCTTACCATTGACGGGAATTTAACCTGTATGCACAATTTGTCCTACTCAGCGCTGTGTCAGCAAATCATATCATCCAATCACAGAGAGCAACGGGATTTGACCCGTATGTGTAATTTGTCATACTCAGCGCTGTGTAGACATATCATATCATAAATAGCGATGTCATGGGGGGCTCACTAATGTGACTACTTTGACTTGTAATGATTGTTATCTGGTATTGAGTTATACCGATGTGTGAAACTGTATACATGATCTAGCGGGATTTAACCCGTGTACTTGATTTGTCATAGTAGAAAGTGTATAAACAAATCATATCAGCCAATCACATATAGATACGTCATTGGGGGTATGTTTTTCGTTACATTATCTCAAGAGTATAGTAAGATTTCCCGCATATAGCTTGTGACATAAAAAGATTAAAAATAGCAGATTAGCCCAACCTGTGTGTAGTCAAAAGACTATAAAATAAAACTAAGAAAAATAATAATATTGAAGATCCGTAGTGTATATCTGAAGAGATATGAGTATGTGTTCAATATCTAGTGTCTAACAGTGAATGAGATCAACCTTATCCTCTAATAAAGTATAGTAATGGAGTGACTAATATACCTAAGTTAAAAAAACGCAAATGATAGCTAGTTTTGTGCGTATATATCCTAAGTGTAATAGTGTTCTATAACCAATCCTAGTGATGTGACTTCAGCGTATTAGTGATACTAATATATCTATAGATCTAATAATATTTGTTGATGTTTATACCAACTAGTATATAAGTGATTTGATGTCTTAAGATTTATCTCTATGCGGTATGCTTCAGATACCAAATTAACTGACTATAAAAGTGCTGTGATTGTATGTTGACTATATATATGTGATTGTGATTAGAATAGGTGTTGGTGTTATATAAATAGATAAGTATAGAAGATGTAAAGTCATGAATCATAATATGATAACGAATAGTGAAAGCAAAAGATGTGATGTAATGTTAGCTCAATTTAAATAATATGATATATATATTCTCACAAGACCTTATGAGATCTCTCCAATCTGTGTATGTATTCATAAATGTGGCCCAAGGATAATTATGATGAGGGGTCAAGGCTACATGATATAAATAGTGACAGCTAAACTAGTTGGTTGAGCCGGGAGGTCAAAAATATATGATATTTGTAATGTGGGCAATACCAATTGACTAAAAATATAAGTGGGTTGTGTATGGGATATAATATTATTAAATGTTAACCTATAGGGATACTAAAGGTATGCTAAATGTATATATGTAATGCTGGACCTATATAGGTGGGGATTATGTCATGGACGTGTAGAGATGGGGATTGTGTAGTAGACGTAGGTAGTAGTTTTGGCGACTATAATAGGGAGCCGATTATATAGTGCAGGGGATCAATCTTCTCCACCAATATGATGACCTATGAAATGTCCCAAGATGTTCAAATGGGGCATTAATGAAGGTAACTTAATACCATAATCCACGAGGTTAACCTTCATGAAAGATAAGAAGAATTTCAAACAGACGTGACTATAGTGAGTATCAATAGATATTTCAAAGCAGGACTTGTAAACACCTGTATGTAATATCAGTCACTCTGTCATATATCAAAAGCTGCTAGATCCATACACTCATTTAGACCATCTGGTACCAAAGAATGCAATTTGTGTATCCAGTAGGTCTCTCTACGACGCAGACTAAGAAGAGGGTTATGACTATTTCTGGATATTTGCTCAATGGGTATTATAGATAGCGTTTTTGCACTTCCTTTGTGTGCAAAAGCACAATGTCTATAGAGGCTGTGTTTGAGGTATTTCTTCTTGATGTTATAAAGATGTTCGTTCCAATGTTTTCTAATAGTACGACTAGTGCGCCCTACATATTGAGCCCCACAAAGGCAATTCACTAAGTAAACCACATAGGTGGATTCACAGGATAACCTCTTGTTGATTTTAAATTGTTCTCCTGTTTGATTTGATAAAAATGTCTTAGTACCACTTTTGATGACTCTACACATATTGCATTTACGCTTCATACATTTATATACTCCACTCTGAGGAATGAAGTTACCTAAGAATGTCCTGTTAAGGCCTAGCTGATGATTAGCTCCCATAGCCTTGTCTCTTACAATTTTGCTAGGGGCTAGTTTATTTTTAAGAGTAGGCGCCCTTCTGTAAACTATTCTAGGTTTGGAAGGAATTAGTTTTTTAAGATGTGGATCATCACAGATTATAGGCCAATGTCTTAATATAGTTTTGTGAATCTCGCGATATTTGCTTTTAAATCCAGTAATGAATATCGGTGTCTTGTTGTAATCTGCAGATATTTTTTCTTTAGACCTTTTTGAATTCTTATCAGATGTCAGATAGGTGTTTCTATCATCGTGTAGTGCCCTAAGGTATCCTTTCTGGATGAGATCCAGGGGATATCCTTTTTACAGAAACCTGTCCTTCAAAATCAAAGATTGTTTTTTGTAACTCTCGACAGTACTACAGTTGCGTCTTATTCGTCTAAACTGTCCATAGGGCACATTTTTCTTCCAACTCATATAGTGATTACTGTTGAAATTTAAAAAAACTGTTGCAGTCAACTTTTTTGAAAAAAGTTTCAGACATAATTGTACCAGTTGTAGAGAAGGATAGAGATAGATCTAGAAATTCGATTATATTCGATTGAATATTAGAAGTGAATTCTAAATCAAATTCATTGGAATTAAAGTGAAGGTCAATTTTTCTTATTTACATGACTTAGTATAAAAAAGAATGTTAAATTTATTTTACTCGCTTAATTAATATTTCCCAATAATGTTTCCTTTACATATAAACATTAATTTTATTATACCTCCGTTTTCGCCGTACGCTCCGCCCCATCAACACTTCCTTATTCTCATCTGCTGACGTTGCTTTGTAGTTTAGAAGAGGACTACGCTTGTGCACCCGCGATCGGTTTGAACTGCGCATGCGTATCCCCCGATCCACGGCGCATGCGTTCCAGTAAGTGCCGTTCTAAAATTGTATCATTCGTTCTTATGCAAGTCTGTCCAGCAGTCGCAATATCTTTCCAGACTATCACTTCATTGCCATGAACGAGCTTGCATAAACGCATGCGCATAGGGTACAGATGACGAAAGGGAAAAGGGGCTGGACGCCATGGGGGTAAAATACCAATAGGACATAATATATGTCAATCACTGAAGTTAGTATGGCGGGCGGATTGTGAAGCATCAACGGAGCGGGTACAACAAGTTAAAAATATCGGTTATTATTGTTTTTTTTATATATTTTGGTGAATGAACATCATATTGATTTTTTATTATACATTGAAATATGCGATCCTGGACGACAGACTTGACCTTCACTTTAAGCGAGATAGTAAAGGTATTAGCTTCCTCAAAAGTGCCCCTGAACAGAATGAGAAGGTCGTCAATGTACCGGCCATAGAACACCAGACTCGCACCCATAGGAGACCCATAAATGTGGGTCTCCTCGAATCTGCCCATATAAAGATTGGCAAAACTGGGTGCTCTTTGGGTTAAGACTGTACTAGGCCATATAGGCACCTTGTGTCTTTTTGTATTTCCATCACCAGAAGATCCTTCTCTATACCAAGAGGCCGGTCTGCTGGGTGACTGTCATAGATCCCAGACTGCTCCCACTGCACTAATTGGAGTGCTCCTTAGATTGTGAGTTCAATATAATACAACTTGATCATTTATTTTGTGTGGAACAAACAATATTGGGCCATGTGGCGCATCTGTCTCTCTTCTCGTCTATAGATTATCCTTATAGGGTCCAGGCCGGGTCCTCTACAGATTGCTGCCTTGAACTCCTTCCAGTCCATCTTCTAAAACCTTTGTTATCCACTCATTTATTGTATATTTGCTCCTACATAACTGGACTTCTTATGTATTAACTGTGTTAACAATTCTATGAGTCACATTGATCTGTTTTGTATTTATCAGCTTTAGATATACTCCACACTAACTCAATATATATATTACATAGTTACTGAATATTTATTTCTACCATTGTATTCCCATTGCATACTTAAGTATTTATACTAATTATCATTTCTAAGGGCGCCCCCTATCTTATAGACATAGTGTTGCATCAGAAAATTTTGATTCTGTACTGGTTACTGTATAGAACGTTGCAGGGTCAATGTTCTACAGGTGAAACTCGAAAAATTAGAATATTGTGCAAAAGTTAATTTATTTCACTAATGCAACTTAAAGGTGAAACTAATATATAAGATAGACTCATTACATGCAAAGCAAGATAGTTTGATTTGTCATAATTGTGATGATTATGGTTTACAGCTCATGAAAACCCCAAATCCACAATCTCAGAAAATTAGAATATTACATGCAATCAATAAAACAAGGATTGTACATACCTGTAGAACAATATCGGACCTCTGAAAAGTATAAGCATGCATACTGTATGTACTCAGTACTTGGTTTGGGCCCCTTTTGCAGCAATTACTGCTTCAAAGCGGCGTGGCATGGAAGCTATCAGCCTGTAGCACTGCTGAGGTGTTATGGAAGACCAGGATGCTTCAATAGTGGCCTTCAGCTCTTCTGCATTGTTCAGTCTCATGTCTCTCATCTTTCTCTTGGCAATGCCCCATAGATTCTCTATGGGGTTCAGGTCAGGCGAGTTTGCTGGCCAATCAAGCACAGTAATCCCATGGTCATTGAACCAGGTTTTGGTGCTTTTGGCAGTGTGGGCAGGTGCCAAGTCCTGCTGGAAAATGAAGTCAGCATCCCCATAGAGCTTGCCTGCAGAAGGAAGCATGAAGTGCTCCAAAATCTCCTGGTAGACGGCTGCATTGACCCTGGACTTAATGAAGCACAGTGGACCAACACCAGCAGATGACATGACTCCCCAAATCAATACAGACTGTGTAAACTTCACACTGGACTTCAAGCATCTTGCAGTGTGTGCCTCTCCATTCTTCCTCCATACTCTGGGTCCTTGATTTCCAAATGAGATGCAAAATTTGCTCTAATCAGAAAAGAGGACTTTGGACCACTGAGCAACAGACCAGGTCTGTTTTTCTTTAGCCCAGGTAAGAAGCTTCTGACGTTGTTTGTTGTCCTTGAGTGGCTTGACAAGAGGAATACGACATTTGAAGCCCATGTCCAGGATCCGTCTGTGTGTGGTGGCACTTGTGAAAGTCCCCAACACTTTTGAATGGCCTTTTCTTGACAATCCACTCCTGCTGTGGTCATCCCTGCTGCTTGTGCACCTTTTTCTTCCACACTTTTCCCTTCCACATAACTTTCTATTCATGTGCTTTGATACAGCACTTTGGGAACATCCAACTTCTTTTGCAATTACCTTTTGAGGCTTTCCCTCCTTATGGAGGGTGTCAATGATGTTTTTCTGCACAACTGTCAGGTCAGCAGCCTTTCCTATGATTGTGATCCTACTGAACCAGACTGAGAGACAATGTAAAGGCTCAGGAACCCTTTGCAGGTGTTATGGCTTAATTAGCTGATTAGAGTGGGACACTTTGAGCCTAAAATATTGCACCTTTTCACAATATTCTAATTTTCTGAGATTGTGGATTTGGGGTTTTCATGAGCTGTGAGGCGTAACTAGAAACCACAGGGCCCAGGTGCAAGAATCTAAGAAGGGCCCCCCCCACAGCCCCCCCCCCCCTCCAAAAAAGGTGAATTTAATACATATTTTTTATTTTTTACATTTAACACAGAAAAAAATGTGAATCAGATTACATGTCTGCCCACAGTCTGTGAGATGGTCTGACCTCCTATTACTGTATATATATATATATATAGTGACACTACTTAACCCCGCAGTACTGTATATATTAAGTTAGTGACACAGTCTGTAATCTGACGGTGAGATGGCTGGCCTGACCCTACCCGCCCAGTACTTTATAAAGTGACCACAGTAGTCAGTGACATGGTCCACCCCCCCATACTGTATATAGTGGTACTGTTTACCCCCTGCCCCCCCCCCCCCCATGCTGTAGTAACAAGGTCTGTAATTTGCTGGTTCCACGAACATGCACAAACACATGCATAAATACACACACAGTCATATACATACACACACACAAACACCAATGGGTAAAACAGAAATACTAACCCCTGTAGTCATGTCACACTCACATGATATCAGTGCAGGCAGTGGTAGGTTAACGTTTTTTATTAAAAAAAAAAAAATTATAATTTTTTTTTTTATTAAGCTGGGCCCCCACCCTCAGGGGCCCAGTCGCACCTGCGACCTCTGCACCCCCTGTAGTTTCGTCCCTGGCTGTAAGCAATAATCATCACAATTATGACAAATCACGGCTTGAACTATCTTGATTTGCATGTAATGAGTCTATATAATATATTAGTTTCACCTTTTAAGTTGCATTAGTGAATAAACGAACTTTTGCACGATATTCTAATTTTTCGAGTTTCACCTGTATATGCTGGGGGAAGCAATTTTGAGAAAAAAAATAGAAAAATTTGCAAAATTAAAGGGACAGTATACTATAAAATTGTTTTTGTGTTTCCAATTACTTCTTTTACCAGCTGCAGGGTATAAAATGTATGAGATTTGCTTTTTTAAGGCTTATTTGTGTATATGAATTAGCTGGTTTTGTGTTTGGAAGCCCCAACCTAATAAAATGGGTTGATCTTATAGGTATAATCAGATCTCATTACTTTATCACATTGTGTACATATACATGCTTCTTTATCTTATATCTGGCCATAAACCAATCACCAATACTTGGAGAGAACAATGGAAAATTAACATTTTATTACCTTATCTCTACTATACCCCACTGGGAGTCTAAATTTCTTCTTCTGGCTGTGTTTACACAGCTTGGTCTTAAGGCTAAAAACTTTCAGGATAGGTGGGGATACTACAGGCTAAATCAGCTATTTTAAATGACAATATAAGGGTAATGGAAATACTTGTAAACAATATAATACACTCCAGCAGGTAAAGTGGAGATTTTTTTTAAAGTAAACTGTCCCTTTAAAGTGAAAGAAAATCCTAGCGTTTTACAAACGCTAGGTTTGACTTTTGAAACAAATAAAGGGGACTTTCATTCATGAAGTATAAGATACTTCATGTAGAAAGCTCCTTTATTTGTTTTAACTGATCGCCGTTTTTAGATGATACAGCAGCACATGGCTGAAAAAAAAAAAAATTGCTAAGAGGTGACGTTTTCACCTCTTAGCCAATAGCCGTACAGTAAATCTGGCTCCCATGGGCGCCAAGCCGGATTTACCGCATGGCTATAGGCTAAGAGGTGAAAATGTCACCTCTTAGCAAAAAAAATTTTTAGCCGTATGCTGCTGCTCTAAGAACGGCGATCAGTTAAAACAAATAAAGGAGCTTTCTACATGAAGTATCTTATACTTCATGAATAAAAATCCCCTTTATTTGTTTCAAAAGTCAATCATAGCGTTTGTAAAACGCTAGGATTCACTTTAAGTGCTCTATTTTTGTACATTTGACAGGGAATTACATTTTCAGTTTGATGTTCCTTTACTAGTCAAATTGAGCAAGTTAAAACCATTACAATCTAATGAACAGAGTGGCAATCTCCCTGACTTAATGATCTGATACATGCGCTATTGTAGCAAAACATGATGAGACATTAGATTTAAAATGATTTCATAACTTAAGTCTTAGAGCATACATTTGTTAACAACTTTCTAGTTTACTTCTATAACCACTGTTGCTTTATTCTTTTGGTATCCTTTATTGAAGGAGCAGCAATGCACTATTGGGAGCTAGCTGAACACATTGGTGAGCCAATGACAAAAGGCAAATATTTACAGCCACCAATCAGTAGCTAGCTCCTGAGCCTACCTAGGTATGATTTTCAACAAAGGATACTACAAAGAACAAAGCAAATTAGATTTGCAATTGTATGTTCTATCTGATTCATGACAGAAAAATGCTGGGTTTAATTTCACTGGGAAGATGTTTTAAATGGCATTTTCTTTAGTCTTGGCAATCTGACCAGTGTTTGGAGTTTAGGGGTTCAACTCTTTCTTAGGGAATACTTTGCTGGCGCACACCAAAAAACCCTGACGATTTTCACCATTATTTCACAGTTGTTTTTTTATTAGGTCTTAAATAACTTTTCTTTCCTCTTCCAAAAAAAGTGTTAAAGCCTAACAACGTAACCCAAATTCCCAGAGATTCTTTTGCAATTGGTTACTATCCTACGTAAACACGTACCCCCAGATTGTTCTAAAACTTTAAAGCTGCTGCAGCCCTATGTTACAGACGGGTTACCGCGGCACTAGGACCTGTAGTCGAGCGCACGCATCGTGGGCCCCTGGAGATGGCTGCACCTGACGCTCAGTTCCATAGCTGCAGTCCTCGTGTCTCCAGTTTCTCCGTGGTCCTTCTCAAGATTTTGTGGCGCTACTTTTGCCATCCGAACCCCGGCACATTACTGAGTCACTTACTAACTTTTCATCCCAGGGCAGCGCAACCATAGTACAATGGCCAGTAGCAGTCTGGAGGAGGAGGAGCTATGGCTGTACGGAGGTGAGAGCAGCTGCTTGTGTTTTCCGGGGCAGGTGAGGCGCTGTGACGCCTTTAGCTACTAGTTGTATGCACTGTGGTGATGCTGCAGGATATATTATTACAATGCTGTGCACCAGTGTAAGATGCCTTTGTAGCATAAATGTCTTGTAGCTCCATAGTCTAGTTGCAATAAGATATTAGCAACTCCTAAGTAAAATCATAGTCCCTAAACCTTCTGCAGGTCTTTCTTTTAACCCTTTAAAAAAGTAGTATTAAAGTCGAATTTTTATTTAGGCACCGAACATTAGCTGCTAGTGATACAAGTGACATTCATGTATTTTGTATTTCAAGTATCGCCAGATATATTTATATTGATGTAAAGCAATCATTCATATTTTAATATAAGTATTTTCAATATATTAGTAACATTTTCTAAAAATATTTGTAAGCATTTATTTTATTTCCTTTTTTCTTATTTAATAAATATATCAAAAATAAAGCACACACATAAAAATAAATGTTATGCCTTGAACAATAGGTTTGTTTCCCTAGAGAAATTAAATATTTTGAAGACATTTGAGGGAAAATAATTAGTATATTGTATCCAGTAAGGCAATTGTCCAAAATATATAAGGAGTCCTACAACATCTGGATATACACTATATATGTAAGGTAAATGCAACCCAATGACAATAAAATGAGAATATCTAAATAGCAATAATATGCTAGAGCTGTACCACAAAAGGTAATGTCCTTTTAAACTAATATATTCCTTTCTCAGGGTCCACCTAAGTGCTATATCTTGCATTGCACCTCAAATAATATACACAAATGACATATATGGTAATACTATTTCCAAACAACACAATGTTGAGAGGTGAACAGTGGTACACAGGAAATAGGTTCAATAACTCTAAGGTTACAACTAATTCCCAGGCTGGAAGGATCTTTTACATTTATTCATATGAAAACATATAACATTGTCAATCAGATTAAAGGGATATGAAACCCAAAGTTTTTCTTTCAGGATTTAGACAGAGCGTGTAATTTTAAATGTACTTCTATTATCTAATTTGCTTTGATCTCTTGGTATCTTTAGTTGAAAAGCATATCTAGGTAGGTTCAGGAGCAGAAGTGCATTACTGGGAGCTAGCTGGTGATTGGTGGCTGCACATATTTGCCTCATCTCATTGGTTCACCAGATGTGTTCAGCTAGCTCCCTGTAGTGCATAGCCGCTCCTTCATCAAATTAATATTTCATGCTATGCTGAGTTATTTTGGACAGGGATAGGAACATGCATACATTTGAAAATGGGTTAAGCCAACCCTCTTGGAATATATCATTTTGTGTAATTTTAAATATATCTAATATTTTTATTAGATATTTTATACCTTCTTATTTTCTGCAAGAATTGCAAAATGGTGCATAGTGAAAAAAATAATTGTTCTCTTTTCTAATTTTTCATTGTTAATTTTAATTGAATCATATAAGTATAAAATAATCAATTTAGCTATTTTGGGAAGGTGACCTGACGCTAAATTGTGTGTTTGAAATATTTAGGAAATAATTGCTCCCATGGTCCTACGTACTATGTACACCACAGAACATTACACTATTTGTGGTGGCATTTTCTCATGTTTATATTTCTTCAAACTAAAGTTATTTTCAAAAAAATACTTGGTCTGCTGGCAAAGAAGCATCATTTCAGTGGGTACCATACAGAAGAAAATGTTTATGTGTAAAAGCAATAAGGGCTACACACGTAAAACGCCTATAGCGAAGGGGTGTGACCATGGCTCAGCAACAAAATTTATTATTTATTTCTTATTTCCTAATTAGCAAAAAAATGCTGCCATACCTGTTCACTTTTTAGTATTTTTTTATTCACAATATTCAGAAAAGGTTGCTAGCAAAGGGACAGTCAACACTAAAATTGTTATTGATTAAAAAGATAGATCACGCCTTTACTACCCATCACCTAGCTTTGGACAACCAACATTGTTATATTTATATACTTTCTAACATCAAAACCTATAAATTCCTGCTAAAATAAAAGTCAATAGATCATAAATAAAAAGTCATGTGATCAGGGGGCTGTCAGAAGATGCTTAGATACAAGGTAATCACAGAGGTAAAAAGCATATTAATATAACTGTTAGTTTTGCAAAACTGGGGAATGGGTAATAAAGGCATTATCTATCTCACTCTAACAAATTAGAGCATGCAATTTTTCGACTATTATGGCCCTGTAATGTCCCTTTAACATCACTTATAGTAGAGATTAAAATGAGTATATATGTGTGTGCAGTTATTAAGACTGCTGAAATTGTATTTTAGCTGTTCAATAATCTAAAATTAAAACTGGGGTTTAAAAATGTAGTGAATAGTAATATTATAATTATGTGTCTATAGCATTTACAGTGAACAGCCATTCACACATTTCTGAAGCTGGTGATGGTCTATTTACAAAAGATTTAGAAGGTTTAGTATACCTGCAACACTGTTCTGTAAGTACATGCTTACAAACACAAATTCCCTTTAGAAAAAAAAATGTTTTCAGCTAATTAATCCCTGTATGATTAATATGCTTTTAATAGCAACATAGTGTTTCTTCTCTTGGGATTGCCGAGATTTGCTGGTTTTACACACTTCTTTAATACAAAAGGCAATTATTAGTTGGATGCCAGAGAAAGTTGTAACACATTATTGTGCAACATCATACCCAATATATTCTAACCATGTCAAAAAACTTTAACCAGGTATTCTTTAAATGAAAGGAGCCCTTAAAGAAACAATCCAGTTAAAAATTTAAAGGGATACTAAACCCAATTTTTCTTTCTTTCATGATTCAGATAGAGCATACAATTTTAAGCAACTTTCTAATTTACTCCTGTTATCAATTTTCCTTTTTTCTCTTAGTATCTTTATTTGAAAAAGCAGAAATGTAAGGTTAAGAGACAGCCCCTTTTTTGAATCAGCACCTGGGTAGAGCTTGCTGATTGATGGCTAAATGTACCCACCAATCACAAGTGCTACCCAGGTGCTTAACCAAAAATGGGCCGGCTCCTAACATTACATTTCTGCTTTTTCACATAAAGATACTAAGAGAACAAAAAAATATAGAAAAAATAGGAGTAAATTATAAAGTTGCTTAAAATTGAATGAACTATCTGAATCAATCATCACCTACAAATTGGATGGACGTATGAGACCTTATTAAAGGGGAAACTGAGCTGGTTACAGTGATTAGTGGAGAAGGGTATTATTGTTTAATTCTACAACCCCAATTCTGAAAAAGGTGGGACAGTATGGAAAATGCAAAAAACAAACAAAAAGAGTAATTTGAAACTCTGTACTATATTGAAAATACATTAACACATTATTTGATATTTTACTTTTTGAATTTAATGTATGTTTGAAAATATACACATTTCAAATCTGATGACTGCAACACATTAAAAAAAAGTTGGGACAGTCAACTGTTTACCACTGTGTAGCATCACCTTTTCTTTTAATAAGTTATTAAGCATTTGGGCACTGAAGACACCAGTTGGTTACTTAAGTTTTTTTTAGCATTCAGAATTTCTCCCTATTTATCCATTATGCATTTCTTCAGCTGCACAACTGTATGGGGCCTTTGTTGCCTTATTTTGCACTTCATAATGTGCAACAAAACATTCTCAATCGGCTTCAGGCACGCCATGCTAGCACCCACACTCTCTGCTTACACAACCATGCACTGACACACCCCCATGGCAGAATTGTTTTGACAGACGCTGGCTTTTGGACCTGATGCTGATAAGAGCTTGAATGGTCCTTTCTTTCACGTAATTGGCAAGAGTCCATGAGCTAGTGAGACATATGGGATATACAATCCTACCAGGAGGGGCAAAGTTTCCCAAACCTCAAAGTGCCTATAAATACACCCCTCACCACACCCACAATTCAGTTTTACAAACTTTGCCTCCTATGGAGGTGGTGAAGTAAGTTTGTGCTAAGATTTTTACGTTGATGTGCGCTTCTCAGCATTTTGAAGCCTGATTCCTCTCAGAGTACAGTGAATGTCAAAGGGTTGTGAAGGGAGTATCACCTACTGAATGCAATGGTTTTCCTTGTGGGAGATCTATTTCATAGGTTCTCTGTTATCGGTTGTAGAAATTCATCTCATACCTCCCTTATTCAGATCGACGATATACTCTCATATTCCATTACCTCTACTTATAACTGTTTCAGTACTGGTTTGGCTATCTGCTATATGTGGATGGGTGTCTTTCGGTAAGTATGTTTTCATTACTTAAGACACTCTCAGCTATGGTTTGGCACTTTATGCATTAATATAAAGTTCTATATATATGTATTGTACTTATATTTGCCATGAGTCAGGTTTATGTATATTTCCTTTTGCAGACTTTCATATTTGGGAGTAAAACAAATTTAGGAAAATATTTTTCTTACCTGGGGTTTAGTCTTTTTTCAATTGACTGCTTTTTTATTAAATTTCGCTGGCAAAATTAGGCTTGCAAGGGCGCAAAATGCCAAAGTTTATTGCGTCATTCTTGGCGCAATAATTTTTTTGGCGCGAAAGTACGTCCGATGACGCAAAATCGTCATTTCCGGTGTCTTAGTTGACGTTGATTTCCTTGCACAAGGTTGCATCTTCATTGGCGCGAGTGTGTCATTTCCGGATGTTGTTAGCGCCAAAAAAATTCATTTTGCGTTGTGCGTCATACTTGGCGCCAAATAATTCCATTATTTAGAACCCCATTCCTATATGCCTCTTGCCTTTTCTATTTCAGAGGGCTATGCTGTATGCATTTTTTCCCCATTCCTGAAACTGCCATATAAGGAAATTGATAATTTTGCTTTATATGTTGTTCTTTCTTTTACATTTGCAAGATGTCTCAATCTGATCCTGTCTCAGAAACCTCTGTTGGAACCCTGCTGCCTGATAACAGTTCTACCAAAGCTAAGTGCATTTGTTGTAAATTTGTGGAGATTATATCTCCAGCTGTGGTATGTAATAGTTGTCATGATAAGCTTTTAGATGCAGAGAATGTGCCTGTTGTTCCTTTAACATCTAATGTACATGATATATCTGTGAATATAAAAGATTTTATTGCTGATGCGATTCAGAAGGCTTTGTCTGCCATCCCGCCTTCTAATAAACGTAAAAGGTCTTTTAAAACTTCTCATAAGGTTGATGAAATTTCAAATGACCGACAACATACTGAATTATTCTCCTCTGATGAGGTTTTATCTGATTTAGAAGATCCTTCCTCAGATATTGACACTGACAAATGTACTTATTTATTTAAAATCGAGTATATTCGTTCCTTGTTAAAAGAGGTGTTGATTACATTGGATATTGAGGAAACTAGTTTTCTCTATATTAAAACTAGTAAACGTTTTAAATTCTGTTTATATACCTCCTGTGGTTACTCCAGAGGTTTTCCCGGTTCCTGATGCTATTTCTGATATTATCTCTAAGGAATGAAATAGGCCTGGTACTTCTTTTATTCCTTCTTCAAGGTTTAAAAAATTGTATCCTTTGCCAGCAGTTAGATTGGAGTTTTGGGAAAAGATCCCCAAAATTGATGGGGCTATTTCTACTCTTGCTAAACGTACTACTATTCCTATAGAGGATAGTACTTCTTTTAAAGATCCTTTAGATAGGAAACTTGAATCCTATCTAAGGAAAGCTTATTTATATTCTAGCCATCTTCTTAGGCCTGCCATTTCTATGACTGATGTTGCAGCTGCATCAACTTTTTGGTTGGAAAGTTTAGCGCAACAGGAAACAGATCCTGATTTAGCTAGCATTGTTCGCTTGCTTCAACATGCTAATCATTTTATCTGTGATGCTATTTTTTATATCATCAAAATTGATTTTAAATCTATGTCTTTAGCTATTTTAGCTAGAAGAGCTTTGTGGCTCAAATATTGGAATACTGACATGGTATCTAAGTCTAGATTACTTTCTCTTTCTTTCCAAGGTAATAAGTTATTTGATTCTCAGTTGGATTCAATTATTTCAACTGTCACTGGGGGAAGGGAGTTTTTTTTTGCCTCAGGATAAAAAAATCTAAGGGTAAATCTAAAGCTTCTAACCGTTTTCGTTCCTTTCGACAAAGTAAAGAACAGAGACCTAATCCTTCCCCCAAAGAATCTGGTTCCAATTGGAAACCTTCTTCAAGTTGGAATAAATCCAAGCCTTTTAAGAAACCAAAGCCAACCCCCAAGTCTGCATGAAGGTGCAGCCCTCATTCCAGCTCAGCTGGTAGGGGCAGATTAAGATTCTTCCAAAACATTTGTGCAGATTCTATCCAAAATCAATGGATTCAGAGTATTGTCTCTCAAGGGTACCAAATAGTATTCAAAGTAAGACCTCCTGTGAGAAGATTTTTTTTTTTTTCTCCCGCGCATCCCAGCAAATCCAGTAAAGGCTCAGGCTTTTCTGAAGTGTGTTTCAGACCTGGAGCTTTCAGGGGTAATCATACCAGTTCTGTTTCAGGAACAGGGTCTGGGGTTTTATTCAAATCTATTCATTGTCCCAAAGAAAGAAAATTCATTCAGGCCGGTTCTGGATCTAAAATTTTTGAATCGTTATGTAAGAGTGCCAACTTTCAAAATGGTGACTATAATCATTCCCTTCAGTGGCTATGTGCATGGAAGTTTTAGGTCCCATGACTGCAGCATCGGATGCAATCCCTTTTGCTCGTTTTCCTCTGAGACGTATCCAGCTTTGTATGCTGAACCAATGGTGCAGGGATTATACAAAGATATCACAATTAATATCCTTAAATCCCAATGTTCGACTCACTCTGACTTGGTGGTTAGATCACCATCGTATAGTTCAAGGGGCCTCTTTTGTTCATGCAACCTGGACTGTGATCACAACAGATGCAAGTCTTTCAGGTTGGGGAGCTGTCTGGGGATCTCTGACAGCACAAGGGGTTTGGAAATCTCAAGAGGCGAGGTTACCAATCAATATTTTAGAAGTCCGTGCTATTTTCAGGGCTCTTCAGGTTTGACCTCTGTTGAAGAGAGAACCATTCATTTGTTTTCAGACAGACAATATCACAACTGTGGCATATGTCAATCATCAGGGTGGGATTCACAGTCCCCAAGCTATGAAAGAATTATCTTGGATACTTGCTTGGGCGGAATACAGCTCCTGTCTAATTTCTGCGGTTCATATCCCAGTTATAGACAATTGGTAAAGTGGATTATCTCAGCCGTCAGACTTTACATCCGGGGGAGTGGTCATTCCATCCAGATGTGTTTTCTCAGATTGTTCAGATGTGGGGTATTCCAGAAATAGCCCATCTAAACAAGAAACTACCCAGGTACCTGTCCAGGTCCAGGGATCCTCAGGCGGAAGCAGTGGATGTGTTAGCAGTTCCTTGGTGTTACCAACCTGCTTATATCTTCCCGCCTCTGGTTCTTCTTCCAAGAGTGATTTCCAAGATCATCATGGAACAATCGTTTGTGTTGCTGGTAGCTCCAGCATGGCCTCACAAGTTTTGGTATGCGGATCTTGTTCCGATGTCCTGTTGCCAACCTTGGCCACTTCCATTAAGGCCAGAACTTCTGTCTCAAGGTCCGTTTTTCCATCAGGATCTCAAGTCATTAAATTTGAAGGTATGGAAATTGAACGCTTAGTGCTGTTACAGGCTCCTAAATCTGTCTCTAGGAAGATTTATTATCGAGTTTGGAAGACTTATATTTCATGGTGTTCTTCTCATAAATTCTCCTGGCATTCTTTTAGAATTCCTAGTATTTTACAGTTTCTTCAGGATGGTTTGGATAAGGGTTTGCAAGTTCCTTGAAGGGACAAATCTCTGCTCTTTCTGTTTTATTTCACAGAAAGATTGCTAAGCTTCCTGATATTCACAGTTTTGTACAGGCTTTGGTCTGTATCAAGCCTGTCATTAAATCAATTTCTCCTCCTTGGAGTCTTAATTTGGTTTTAAAGGCTTTACAGGCTCCTCTGTTTGAGCCTATGCATTCTTTGGATATTAAACTACTTTCTTGGAAAGTGTTGTTCCTTTTGGCCATCTCTTCTGCTAGAAGAGTTTCTGAATTATCTGCTCTTTATTGTTAATCTCCTTTTCTGATTTTCCGTCAGGATAAGGCGGTTTTGCGGACTTCATTTAAATTTCTACCTAAGGTTGTGAATTCTAACATTAATAGAGAAATTGTTGTTCCTTCTTTGTGTCCTAATCCTAAGAATTCTTTGGAGAGATCCTTACATTCTTTGTAGTAAGACCTTTGAAATATTATGTTGAAGCTACTAAAGATTTCAGGAAGACTTCTAGTCTGTTATCTTTTCTGGTTCTAGGAAAGGTCAGAAGGCTTCTGCCATTTCCTTGGCATCTTGGTTAAAGCTTTTGATTCATCAGGCTTATTTGGAGTCGGGTCAGACCCCACCTCAGAGAATTACAGCTCATTCTACTAGATCAGTCTCCACTTCGTGGGCTTTTAAGAATGAAGCTTCAGTTGATTAGATTTGCAAAGCAGCAACATGGTCTTCTTTGCATACATTCATTAAATTCTACCGTTTTGATTTATTTGCTTCCTCAGAAGCAGTTTTTGGTAGAAAAGTTTTTTAGGCAGCTGTTTCCGTTTTGATTCCTCTGCTTATGTTTAAGTTTTTTCTTTTAATTTATGAGAATAAACTTATATTTTGGGTTGTGGATTTACTCTTTTCAGTGGAAAATGGCTGTTATTATTTTATCCCTCCCTCTCTAGTGACTCTTCTGTGGAGTTCCACATCTTGGGTATTACTGTCCCATACGTCACCAGCTCATGGACTCTTGCCAATTACATGAAAGAAAACATAATTTATGTAAGAACTTACCTGATGAATTAATTTCTTTCATATTGGCAAGAGTCTATGAGACCCACCCTTTTTATGGTGGTTATGATTTTTTGTATAAAGAACAATTATTTCCAAATTCCTTTTGTTGATGCTTTTTACTCCTTTCTTTATCACCCACTACTTGGCTATTTGTTAAACTGAATTGTGGGTGAGGTGAGGGGTGTATTTATAGGCATTTTGAGTTTTGGGAAACTTTGCCCCTCCTGGTAGGATTGCATGTCCCATACGTCACTAGCTCATGGACTCTTGCCAATATGAAAGAAATGAATTTATCAGGTAAGTTCTTACATAAATTATGTTTCTTCTACAAGATATGACGAGTCCACGGATTTCATCCTTACTTGTGGGAATTTATCCTCCTGCTAACAGGAAGTGGCAAAGAGCACCACAGCAGAGCTGTATATATAGCTCCTCCCTCCTCTCCACCCCCAGTCATTCTCTTTGCCTGTGTTAGTAATAGGAAGAGGTAAAGTGGGTGTTAGTTTTAGATTCTTCATTCAAGAAGTTTTTTATTTTTATGTTAAAATAGTTTTGATTGAGATAACATTTTCCAACATAACACATGTTTCATACAATGGTTTACAAAATCGTCTTTTCAGGCATTGACAAACAAAATTAAGTGCATTTCTTTTTCAAGTTTACAAGTCTGTCACTGATATCCTATATATATAGTAAGTTTTTGAAACTGATATCTCATACCTGATATATTTCCCATGAAAGACATTCAGCATATACCTCATTTTCTTTATACTAAGAAAAAATGAAATTAATCGAACAAAAAATAACTGAACAAACAAACCTAGCATTTGGTCTTTTAGGATCTGTTAATCAAGTATCAATATAATCTCTTATGACTAATTCTTCTAGTGTGTCTCTCTTCACCACTGATGGAGGACCATCATTACCTGGCCTATTCTGACATCCTCAGCTACTTCATGTATAGACTAGCATGCCTCCTGATTGTACTCTCATCCGCATTTGTGGCATCCAAGTGAAATAGGCTAAGTCTGATGCAGAATCCAGTAAAACCAGATTTTGTGAAATGTGTCAACCGTGCCCAATATCATTGCTGCTGTTTCATGTAAGGAGTATGTCATTTTAAATCTTTCTAGTATTTCATGCCATGTCGGTACTCCCTCCCTCCAGTGTCTAGCGATATTAACCCTCGTGACCGTGCATAGTATTCTAATGAGAGTATTAACATGTTTATTAAAATTTGGTAATGGAGCATTTAATAATCCCTGAGGTATAGTTAACAGTATTTGCTCTTCTAAAAGAAAACTCAGGTGGGCTGAGAGTTTGGTCCAGATGTGTGCTACTCTGGGGCATTCCCACCACATGTGTATATAAGTTCCGGTTGAGTTACATCCCCTGTAACAGTTACTGTTCCCATCCTTTGTGTAGTGGGATGTTCTAAGTGGTGTTAAATACCATCGAAAGATGACTTTGAGGCTATTTTCTCGTAAGTCAGCACTAATTAATCCTTTGCAAGAGGAATGAAATAAATCCTGCCACTCTGCTATCTCCATTGTCGTGTTTGTGTCTGCCTCCCATCCAAGCATAGTGGGTGTTCTAGTGCTCTCCCTCGAAGCCTGCAGTGTTAAATATAGCTGTGAGATCGATTGTTTAGGTCTTACCGGGATGCTGCAGAGCCTCTCCAGTGTAGTGCTGGGTTGTTTACTAATGTTTGGTAAGAATTTATTCAGGGCAGACATGATTTGTAGATATAAATACCACTTAAGGGGATAAGGCATTAGTTTATCTTGTGTCTGATTGAAAGTCAGTGGTTTGCCATTTATTAAGAGGTCTCCCACCCTGTAAAGACCTTTGTTTTCTCATTTATCTAGCTGTTTTCGGTATTCAGTCGGGATAAGATATTTAATTGGCATCTTGGAGGAAAATTCTGGCATCCCACCCTTCCTAAGTGCCACTGTCTTCCAATGATTAAGTGAAAGTGTGGTGATGGGGGAGCATTGCTTAATTTGGCGTTGGTATTGTGATCTGTCCCAAATCAGGTCATCTGGTGAATCCAGGTTACCTATTTCTGTCTCCAGTACCTTCCACACCACATCTTTTACTGGAGAGCTCAGCAAAGCATTTTGGGCTAATCTAGCTGCCTCATAATAGTCCAGTAAGTTAGGTACCCCTACACCCCCTAACTGCCTATGTCTCATCAATGTTGTATGAGGGATTCTCGCCTGTTTCTTGCCATTTATAAAGAGGTTGATCTCTGACTGTAGAGTTTTAAGATCAGACTTTTGGATTGGGACAGGTAGAGTCCGAAACAGGTACAGGATCCTAGGCAGGAAGTTCATTTTTATGGCAGATATTCTGCCGTACCAGGAAAAGTTTAATAGTCTCCATTTAGTGATATCTGCCCGTAGCTCTTTATATAGGGGAAGATAATGTATCTTATACAAGTCAGTATATTGTGTTGATAGCTTGATACCTAGATATTTAACATGTGACTTTACCCAGGAGAATGAAAAGTTTAATTCAATTAATTTTTTCGTGTGGGCTGGCAAAGCTATGGCCATTGCCTCACTTTTTTCCATATTTATCTTATAGCCCGATACTAGGGAGAACCTCTGTAGAATATCATATAAACCTGTAAGGGATGTCAGGGGCTTAGTCAATGTTAGTATGACGTCATCTGCGAACAGAGAGATCTTATAGTCAGTGTCTTTAATTTTGAGTCCGGTTATCTCAGGCGTGTGTCTAATATTAGCCGCTAGCGGTTCCATGCACAAGGCAAATAGTAGCGGGGAGAGTGGGCAACCCTGTCTCGTCCCGTTTCTTATGTCTATGGTTCTAGAATGATGTCCCATGGCCCTCACCGCAGCCGTGGGAGTGGAATATATACTACGTAAGGCGTCTACGAAGGGGCCCTTGAATCCCATTCTACTTAGGACTGTGAACATATATATCCAGTCTACTCTATCGAACGCCTTCTCTGCGTCCAAGGATAGGACCAGAGAAGGCGTTCTCGTTCGGTCAAGTTGGGTTATCGTAGTAATTATTCATCTGACATTGTCAGGGGCTTCCCTTCCTGTCACAAACCCCACCTGATCTGGGTGTACTATACTCGGTAATATATATTTTAATCTGTTCGCTAAAATTTTGGTAAAGATCTTCAGATCCTGGTTTATAAGAGAAATGGGCCTATAACTGCTACAGTATTGTGAGTTTTTACCTGGTTTGGGTATCACGACTATTCTAGCTCCCAGTAAATCGTATGGGATCTCATACCCCTGCATGATATAGTTCGAGAATTTGACTAAATGTGGTGTCAGGGAGGATTTAAATAGTTTATAGTATTCTCCAGGCAGTCCATCAGGACCCGGAGCTTTTCCCGGTTTTAAATCCTTGATGGCCCTTAGCACTTCTTCTGTCGCTATTTCTTGGTTTAAACTGTCTCTATCTTTTTCTGATATAGAGGGCAATTGCGCGTCGTTCAGTAAGTTTGCTAGTATGGATTCAGTGGTTGGGGATTGGACTACATGGGTTCCTTCATATAGAGTGCTATAGTACTGGGCAAAACAGTCTACAATTTCCTGTGGGTGAGTAGTTGTCGTGCCATCTAGTTTTTGGATCTGCGCTATGGAGGCTACTCTCATACGTTCGCGAATCCTATTTGCTAAATATTTATCTGGCTTGTTTGCGTATATATAATAGTTTGACTTAAGTCGAAAAGCTGCTCTTACTGCTTGGTCATTTAGGATACCTGCGAGTTCTGTTCGTTTGCTCTGGAGCTGTGTCAGTACAGTTTGAGATTGTGTGAGCTTATGTTGCCTTTCCAATGTTTCTATTTCTTTCTGTAAAGCTAATCTTTGAGAATTTCTCTTTTTGAGAAGAGTAGATTTTTCTTTTATAAGTAATCCCCTTAAGTGAGTCTTGTGTGCTGCCCATGTCATGATAGGGTTAATCGTCGTCCCTGTGTTAATGTCCCAATATTCTAACATACTGCGTTCAATTGCACTAAGAACCATGGGGTCCTTCAGGCAAATTGGGTCATATGTCCATGATCTCGTCCTATTCGGTACTTGAATATTGCCCAGTGCGAGCTGTACTATGGAGTGGTCTGACCACACACAGGAGTGGATGGTAGAGTCTATTAGTATGGGTTGTAAGAATTGGCTAACAAATATGTAGTCCAGTTTACTATATGTTTTGTGTGCCGCTGAAAAAAAGGTGGTGTCGTTTGTGTGGCCATATAGCGTCTTCCAGGAGTCTAACAGTAGCCCTGTGGTTAAATAATCTTGTATTACTTTAATCTTCTTGTATTGTTTATTTTGTTTATTTGTAAGCGGGGAGTTATGTTTTTTAGATTGCAGTGTCAGATCTACATTGAAATCACCCGCCAAAATGGTTCTAGTTTGGGACCACCCCATTAGGAGGTGTGTGATTTGTCTAAAAAAGGCGTCTTGCTTGTCGTTGGGTGCGTAAACATTGCAGAGCAAAATATCAGAACCCTGAATCTGGCCTCTCACAATCAGATATCTACCCTCCTTGTCTTCAATTGTTTCTTGGTGTATAAAGGGCAGGGAGGAGTGTATTAATATAGATACCCCACGTTTTTTAGAGTCAGAGGTGGAATGAAAGTGTTGTCGAAAATCTTTAGTCCAATATCTAGGTATCTGAGATTTTACAAAATGTGTTTCCTGGAGAAAGATCACATTTGCTTTCAAAGATCTGTATTGTGTGATTGCTGTCCTGCGCTTAATGTCAGAGTTTAGCCCCTTAACATTATGTGAGATTAGGTTAATGGTCCAAGGATCCATCTGTCCCAACAATTGAGTGAATGTTATTGTATAGAGAGTTGTCTGTGAGTGGTATGTAAGTCAAGAGGAGAGCACTACAACCCTCTAGTGTGTATATGCATAGGGATATTATGCAGAAAAATATATTACCCTTCGCCTTGGATCTTCCTTTCATTTCTCTGGATGCCCCAAATGAAGTCGAGTAGACACAGTTAAATAATGACCAAATGCATGTAAAAAAGATGTAGCATGAGCAAGCCCATACTGAACCAGTAACAATAACTAGAAAAGAAAAAAAAAACCAGTAATAACAACAAACCTTATTAACTTGTACACTACTTCTGTCAACATAAGTTAATTGCACAGTGGGTTAAGTGTGCAACGTTAAGCTGTGTATATCATAACAAATAAACATAGCTTTTATAAGAGTGCGTGTATTAGTTTTCAGCTAGTGCTAATCTGACCAATAAACACGAGATCAATTTAGACCATATTGGTGAGGGCCTGCCCCTGTTACTGCTATGATAGTGAATTGTCTGGGGTCCATGCCCTAGCCTATCTATGGAGTCTTTCTCTGAAAAGCCAGAGTCCGTTAGGCAGGATATAGTATCTTGACATTAAAAGGTGTATTCACCTATAGGGCGATCTATTTGGTGTAAGACTCTCTCCGATAAAAGAGTCTCCTGATTTTGAGCAGTCCTTTTAGCCTTTAAGTAAGGCTCTTTATCTGTTGTATTAATCCAATATCATGAGTCTCTCAGGTTTTCTGCTTCTTTTTCGCCACCTTGGTCCATCTGTCTTTGGTAGAAAGTGCCTGCTGCAAAGATCGGTGATCTACTTCCTGTTCTTGAGATGATGGTAGGTCTGGGCATTCAAGTTTCAGTGCTTTACAAATGTTTGGTATCTCTTCCAGATTTTTAAGTGATAGTGCTTTTCCTTCATGCACAATATTAAGAGAGAATGGGAATCCCCATCTATAGGGTATTTGGTTCTTGCGTAGTAGCTGTGTGAGGGGACGCATAGTACTACGTCTTTGGAGTGTTCTTAGACATAAGTCCTGAAAAAACTGAATAATTGAGCCTTTAAATTTGAAAGTGGGATTTTTTCTGGCTGCTGCTAATATTTCTTCCTTGTCACGGAAGCGTAGCATCTTAATTATAATGTCTCTTGGTGGGTCTCCTTTTTTGGGTTTTGCTCTCAGCGCTCTGTGCGCTCTCTCCATTTCAAATTTACCCTCTTCTTTAGTATCCGTAATGGCTTGAAACAGTTGTAAAAGAAACTCAGGCAGCTCTGGTGTCATTATTGTTTCAGGAACCCCTTTTAATCGTAGGTTGCACCTGCGGCTCCTGTTTTCCAGATCCTCCATTTTGTCCTGGAGGTCTGCTAATTCTTGTTGTTGGGAGGACATATGTTGGGAGAGGACATGTATGTCTTCAGTTGTAGCTTCGTCTTTTTCCTCTAGAGATTCAATTCTGGTACCTAAGTCTAGAATTTCTTGTTTAATCTCTGTGAAACTATTAGTGACCATGGTCTGCAACGTATCCATTTTCTCCCACATCTTGGTGAAAACATTATTAATATCTTGCTTGGACATTAGATTCTGGAGATCTGCTTTTGTTACCGGGGTTAAATCCATTTTAGTAGATTGGGAGTCAGTGTCAGAGTCTATTTCCTCCTCTAGAAGCAAAGTTTCTGTGTCTTGACCCTTATCACCTTTGGAGGACCTGAAGAAAGGGTGCTGTGTTGATGGCTTTGCTCCAGTCCCTATTTTATTTTGTTTTCTGGCAGACATGTCTGTCTCTTATATTATGAGATCTTATCAATATTTGTCAAGAGAAAGCTTTATCTTAAGTTTTATCTTTTTTTTGCTGACATATATAGAAAAAAGACAATAAAAAGTACTTTCAGCATTGAACAGAGAGCCAGTGTGTGTCTCAGACTTATGTCAGTGATTGTATATAGTGCCTCTTTCACCGTTTTGGATTTCCTGTATTCTGCAATTCTCTACTATCCAGATTTTCCTGAGATATCTACTGTGTTACTGAGTTTTTAATAAAGACTTTCTTCCTACTTTTCAGCTCTTATAACATCAATCCTGCCATCATAGTGGTTTCATTTTCTTTTATGGCTCATCTAGGTTAATAGCTGCAGGGAGCCCTCAGTCTCCTGATCGTTATATAAAATAGGGTATATAAGGTTTCTGCAGCTTCTTGTTATATTAATTGTCCCCTTTGGAACTTTTGATCAGGTGTGATAAGCTTCGATTTGCCCCTTATTCTGCATCATTTTTGACCCCAGCCTGGCTTTCTTGGTAGTTACCCTGCGATGTTGCTTACTGAGTCAGCGTTAAAGTGTAAAGATGGCGGTTCCCCATGCCGCGCAGCTCCTCCTTCCTCCTCCCCGGGAGCCCGGCAAATAGCAAGTGTATAGCGGGTTAAGTGTAAATTGCTTACCCGGTTCGGGGTCTGAAGCGATGGGTCACTGCAGGGGTACGCTTTTCTTGTCTCCGGTATTATATTGATCTGTCGGCCTCTCTTACTGCTCCCCTCACATGCCGCGGCTTTATCTCCCTGTGGGCCATATAGAGTTGCGCTGCTCTGTTGAGCGTCATTCGGCGATGTCTGCCACAGCTCACTTGATCCCCTGTGTCTCAGAGAGGCTCTCCTTCTATTTTTAGCCAAAATGTAGATCGTGCATATTATATTGCACTCTTAGTTCCCTCAGCTTGCACGGAGCTCAGTGATTAAGCAGCCATCACCGTGCTCCTCCAGTTTTTTATTTTTAAATGGTACCGGTGTGTACTATTTTCCTCAGGGAGAAATGGTTAAGGAATGAAGAAATTTTTCTGCTCTGAGGTCGATGATCTTAGCAGACGTTACTAAGAACCATTATGGTTCCCACAGAGCTTCTGAAGGTAGTGCAAGAGAAATCTTCAGTGTGGAGAAAGATGTCATGCTACAAGCAGCTTTGAGGTATGTTCAGTCTTTTATTTCTGAGGAGACTTGTTATATCAGAACTGATTCACATTTTTTCCCTGCAAGGGAAGGGGTAAGCAGTAGACCTGTATGACTGAGGGTGTTACTGAAATTACTGTGTTTATACATATTGCTACTACGGTTTGCATATCTATATTGGGGTTGACACTGGGAGAGGCAGCTTGACATGTATATGTTTTATATTAAAGGGACACTGAACCCAAATTTTTTCTTTTGTGATTCAGATAGAGCATGCAACTTTCTAATTTACTCCTATTAGCATTTTTTCTTCGTTCTCTAGCTATCTTTATTTTAAAAAATAAGGCATCTAAGCTTTTTTTTTTTTGCTTCAGTACTCTGGACAGCAATTTTTTATTGGTGGATGAATTTATCCACCAATCAGCAAGAACAACCCAGGTTGTTCACCAAAAATGGGCTGGCATCTAAACTTAGATTCTTGCATTTTATATAAAGATAGCAAGAGAATGAAAAACATTTGATAATAGGAGTAAATTAGAAAGTTGCTTAAAATTTCATGCTCTATCTGAATCACGAAATAAATTTTTTGGGTTCAGTGTCCCTTTAAGGTCAGTAGGGCTGCAGTTATTTGTTAGAGTATTATATATTCAAAGGGACCACATGGCTTTAGTTTTTCAAACAGCTTCCCATGCGGTTAGGCTGATTATTGATGCGACATACATGATGGGCGGGGCCTATTTCGCACGCTCAGGCGCACAGTTTTCTCTCACTAAGAAGGCAGCAGGCATTAGCTCTGGTGGGGCCTAAAGTTGTTTTCCAGTCACCGGATCGTTGTTGAGTCAGTTTTCAGTACCCTGAGGGCAGGTAGGCGCCACAGCAGAGCTGTGGCAAGGTGCAGGGGTCATTTTCATTGTTAAAAAATAAATTGATAAGATGTATCGAGTCCACGGATTCATCCATACTTGTGGCATATTCTCCTTCCTTACAGGAAGTGGCAAAGAGAGCACCCACAGCAGAGCTGTCTATATAGCTACTTTCTTAGCTCCACCCCCCCCCAGTCATTGTCTTTGCCTACTCTAAGTACTAGGAAGTGAGTGTGGTGACAAAAATGTTAGTTTTTATTTTCTCAAGCAAAAGTTTTTTTAAATGGTTCCGGTGTGTACTATTCACTCTCTGGCAGAAAAGGGATGAAGATTTCTACAAGGAGGATGATGATCTTAGCACTTTGTAACTAAGATCCACTGCTGTTCTCACAAGAGCTGAAGAGTACAGGAAAACTTCAGTTGGAGGAATGGTTTGCATGCTAAGCTGCATTGAGGTATGTTCAGTCTATTTTTTTTCTAGACAGACTGTGATAATTCTAGAAAAGGCTGGCAATATCCCCATGAGGGAAGGGTAAGCTGTATTCAGACACTTAGTAGGAATCCCAGCTTGCATAAAGGGCTCATTGGTTACTGGTGACACTGATAGGAAAAAACGTTTTTTTTATTGAAAACATAACGTTTTTTGAGGGACTTTAAGGGGTCATCGTCATTGTGGCTTATTTGAGGGTTATTAACCCACATGGCTAGTTTAGAAACACTCTGGTGTGTTTCTTTTAGGCCCCATAACATCGAGTGAGGTGGGAGGGGCCTATTTTCGTGCCTCAGTTGCGCAGTTTCCTTTACTCAGAGACATCCAGCTGCTTCTCCAGAGGGTCCTGCTGTGTTTGAGGGCTTAAAAGAAGGTTTTTCCCCCACAAATCTATCCTAAAGGGCAGGTAGGCGCCACAGCAGAGCTGTGGCAAGGTGCTGAATGTTTTTTTACCGTTTTTTTACGTTTTGTCAATCCAGTTTTTACATTAAGGGATTAATCGTTTATTTGTCTGGCTGTGCAAACTTACTAAGGCTTTATGATGCTACTGTAAAAATTTCGTAAAGTTTACTGCTTTTTTACATTGTTTTGCAGAGTTTGTGCATCTTTTTTTCTCTTAAAGGCACAGTACCGTTTTTTTCTAAGTATTATTTGCTTTAATTAAAGTGTTTTCCAAGCATGCTTGTTTCATTGCTAGCCTGTTTAACATGTCTGACATCAAGGAAAATCCTTGTTCAATGTGTTTAGAAGCCATTGTGGAACCCCCTCTTAGAATGTGTCACACTTGCACTGATATGTCTATAAATTATAAAGAGCATATTTTAGCACTTAAAAATATAGCAATAGATGATTCTCAGACAGAAGGAAATGAGGGTTTGCCATCTAGCTCTCCCCAAGTGTCACAACCAGTAACGCCCGCACAAGTGACGCCAAGTACCTCTAGTGCGTCAAATTCATTTACTTTACAAGACATGGCCACAGTTATGAATACAACCCTCACAGAGGTTTTATCTAAACTGCCTGGTTTACAAGGAAAGCGTGACAGCTCTGGGTTAAGAACAAATGCTGAGCCGTCTGACGCTTTAGTAGCCGTATCCAATATACCCACACAATGTTCTGAAGTAGGGGTAAGGGATTTGTTATCTGAGGGAAAAATTCTGAGGTATTTGCCCAGCTGACTCAGCTATGGGGCACACCAGAATTGGATCTGATGGCGTCCCGTCAGAACGCCAAACTTCCTTGTTACGGGTCCAGGTCTCGGGATCCCCAGGCGGTACTGATAGATGCTCTAGCAGTGCCCTGGTCCTTCAATCTGGCCTATGTATTTCCACCGTTTCCTCTCCTCCCACGTCTGGTTGACAGAATCAAGCAGGAGAGAGCTTCGGTGATTCTGATAGCACCTGCGTGGCCACGCAGGACTTGGTATGCAGACCTAGTGGACATGTCATCTGTTCCACCGTGGACTCTGCCAAGGAGGCAGGACCTTCTAATCCAAGGTCCATTCAAGCATCCAAATCTAATTTCTCTGCGTCTGACTGCTTGGAGATTGAACGCCTGATTCTAACAAAGCGTGGTTTCTCTGAGTCGGTCATTGATACCCTGATTGAAGCTAGAAAGCCTGTTACCAGGAAAATCTATCATAAGATTTGGCGCAAATATCTTTATTGGTGTGAATCCAAGGGTTACTCATGGAGTAAGATTAGGATTCCTAGAATATTGTCTTTTCTCCAATCTCCAAGAAGGATTGGAGAAGGGATTATCAGCTAGTTCCTTAAAAGGACAGATATCTGCTTTGTCTATTCTTTTACACAAACGTCCCAGACGTTCAAGCGTTTAGTCAGGATCAAGCCTGTTTTTAAACCCGTTGCTCCGCCATGGAGCCTGAACTTGGTTCTTCAAGGGGTTCCGTTTGAACCTATGCATTCCATAGATATTAAGCTTCTATCTTGGAAAGTTTTGTTTTTAGTAGCTATCTCTTTGGCTCGAAGAGTTTCTGAGTTATCTGCTTTACAGTGTGACTCACCTTACCTTGTTTTCCATGCAGATAAGGTGGTTTTGCGTACCAAACCTGGATTCCTTCCTAAGGTTGTTTCTAATAGGAATATCAATCAGGAAATTGTTGTTCCTTTTCTGTGTCCTAATCCTTCATCAAAGAAGGAACGTCTGTTGCACAATCTTGATGTGGTTCGTGCTTTAAAGTTCTACTTACAAGCAACTAAGGATTTCCGTCAAACATCTTCATTGTTTGTTGTTTATTCTGGTAAGCGGAGAGGTCAAAATGCTACGGCTACCTCTCTTTCTTTTTGGCTGAAAAGCATCATCCGTTTGGCTTATGAGACTGCTGGCCAGCAGCCTCCTGAAAGAA
The DNA here is from genome assembly GCF_027579735.1 of Bombina bombina. NCBI lineage: Eukaryota > Metazoa > Chordata > Amphibia > Anura > Bombinatoridae > Bombina > Bombina bombina. Next base: position 715,943,870 of record NC_069499.1, on the reverse strand, counting down.
TTACTGCTCACTCTACTAGAGCAGTGGCTTCCACATGGGCTTTTAAAAATGAGGCTTCTGTTGAACAGATTTGTAAGGCGGTGACTTGGTCTTCGCTTCATACTTTTTCCAAATTTTCCAAATTTGATACTTTTGCTTCTTTGGAGGCTATTTTTGGGAGAAAGGTTCTACAAGCAGTGGTGCCTTCCGTTTAAGGTACCTGTCTTGTCCCTCCCTTCATCCGTGTCCTAAAGCTTTGGTATTGGTATCCCACAAGTATGGATGAATCCGTGGACTCGATACATCTTACAAGAGAAAACAGAATTTATGCTTACCTGATAAATTTCTTTCTCTTGTGATGTATCGAGTCCACTGCCCGCCCTGTTTATTTAAGACAGGTAGTATATTTTTATTTAAAATTTTTCAGTCACCTCTGCACCCTATAGTTTCTCCTTTTTCTTCCTAGCCTTCGGTCGAATGACTGGGGGGTGGAGCTAAGGGAGGAGCTATATAGACAGCTCTGCTGTGGGTGCTCTCTCTGCCACTTCCTGTAGGGAAGGAGAATATCCCACAAGTATGGATGAATCCGTGGACTCGATACATCACAAGAGAAATAAATTTAACAGGTAAGCATCAATTCTGTTTTTTGCATTAAAATGTCTCTTAAAGGGTAATTTCACCTTTGCTTATAGGGTGCAATAATTTTTGGACAAATTAAAGTGTTCTATATAATCTTTTAGCGTTTTTAAACGTTTTTAGTGCAGTTTGGGAAAAATTGTTGCGCTTTTATTTCTTAAAGGCGCAGTACGTTTTTTTCTAAAAGTTTTTTTTGAATCATTATTTGAGGTGATTTACGACTATTGTGGCTATTGCTAGTCTGTTTAACATGTCTGAACTTGAAGAAACTCCTTGTTCTATGTGTTTAGAAGCCATTGTGGAACCCCCTCTTACTTTGTGTACCTCTTGTACTGAAAGGGCCTTACAATGTAAAAAGCATATTTTATCTAAAGAAAGTGTGCCTAAGGATGATTTTCAGTCTGAAGAGAATCAGGATGTGCCGTCTAATTCTCCCCAAGTGTCACAACCATTAACGCCCACACAAGCGACGCTGAGTTCCTCAAATGCGTCTAATTCTTTTACTCTGCAGGATATGGCTGCAGTTATGTCAACTACCCTTACAGAGGTATTATCTAAGTTACCAGTGTTACAAGGTAAACGCAGTAGGAGAGGAATTAATGTGTCCTCTGATGCTTTGTTGGCTATTTCCGATGTACCCTCACAGGGCTCTGAGTTGGGGGTCAGGGAACGTTTGTCTGAGGGAGAACTTTCGGACCCAGGAAGTATGTTACCTGAGACGGATTCGGACGTCCTGTCCTTTAAATTTAAGCTAGAACACCTCCGCCTGTTACTTTGGGAGGTATTAGCGACTCTGGATGACTGTGGCCCTATTATGGTACCACCAGAGAAATTGTGTAAAATGGACAAATATCTAGAAGTACCCACTTACACTGATGTTTTTCCGGTTCCTACGAGAATTTCGGAGATTATTAAGAAGGAGTGGGACAGACCGGGTATACCGTTTTCTCCCCCTCCTAATATTAAGAAAATCTATCCCATTTCAGACACCGTTCGGGACTCTTGGAAGACTGTCCCTAAGGTGGAGGGAGCTATATCTACCCTGGCTAAACGTACAACTATTCCTATTGAGGACAGTTGTGCTTTCAAAGACCCTATGGATAAAAAATTAGAGGATCTTCTAAAGAAGTTATTTATTCATCAGGGTTTCCTTTTACAACCAACAGCCTGCATTGTTCCAGTAACTACTGCAGTGGCTTTCTGGTTTGATGCCTTGGAGGAGTCTCTTAAAATTGAGACCCCCTTAGAGGATATTTTTAGATAGAATTAAGGCTCTCAAGCTAGCTAATTCTTTATCACAGATGCCGCCTTTCAAATTGCTAAATTGGCGGCTAAAAATGCAGGATTTGCCATTTTAGCGCGAAGAGCGTTATGGTTAAAATCGTGGTCTGCTGATGTGTCATCTAAAGCAAAGCTCTTGACTATTCCTTTCAAGGGTAAGACCCTATTCAGGCCTGAGTGGAAGGAACTCCTTTCTGACATTACTGGAGGTAAAGGTCATGCTCTACCTCAGGATAAGTCTGTTAAGAATAGGGGTAAACAGGCATGGCCTGAGAGGTTCCGGTGGAAGAGGAGGAGCAAGCACGTGCTGCTGAGCTACCTGCTGAGCTACCTGCTGAGCTACCTGTTTCAGCCCTACAGCTGCTGGCGGTTGTTTTCGCGCCATACCCCAGTTTAGGGGATAGCTAACGGGTTAGCCAAGACAACGCACCTGAACCTGAACAGCGATAAACTCCATCCCGCTGTTATTGCAAGAAGGGAGGTGATATCCCCCCAAACAGACGAATCGAGGTCAACTGGCTTACCCGGCACTCTTAACCAACTGCTCTGAATCATAGTCATAATTTGCCGGGTAAACTTAAACCCCCACTACCTCTTCAAAAGGCATAGATAATAACCCAGGAGAAACCCCTTTTACCTTGGAAGATCCCTTTGCTCCTCTGCTCAGCTAAGGACAGAAATAAAGGAAAGTTCAACATTAGACGGCAACAACTGAAGCCGCATCTGTTGCAGCACGTACCTCATCTCCTGTTGCCGGGGTCTGCTTGCAGCGGGCTCTCCGGACTGCGTCTGCCCGGCGCACACTGCTCTCCCCCTTTCCCCCACGAACTGAGCAGAGGCGAGGCTGGGTCCTAATCCAACAGAGGACCAACTGCATCAAAGTCAGTACAGACGGGCCCACCCACCGCTGTGGTTGAATCCTTTCTCACCCCTCCCGCCAGCGTGCCCGGCATCACGGAACTCACACTGCGGAGTGATACTGAATCCTACATGTCTCCCTGAGGTGGCCCTCCCCTTGAGACTCCTCGCTGGATCTTTGGCTGTAGCGCAGATCACCCCATCCCTCTCCCACCAGTGCTGCGTGAGAGGGACTGGAGTAAGCGCTATCTGGAGGGCTAGGAACGAAGGAAAAAGCCCCTGCACGTAGGAAGCCTGCCTCTTGTTTCTCTTCCCTCTCTCCCACCGCTGCTGCGTGAGGGAGGGAGAGATAAATAGCTGCCTGAGGTCAAGACAAGGCAGAGGCACCTAAAGCTGCGGGAGCTGCATCTGCAGGTCTCAGGTAGGAGAGACACTCACCGTATATTCAAGAACCCCATCTTCCAGGGCAAGATAGAACACGGGGTACAGCTGGCGAGGAGAGGTGAGTTAACTATGCATCTTTAAGGACTTATCATTGTGCACCTTAAACTGAATGGGCTGCCTGGGTGAAGTTGGGGGAGCAGACAGGGATATCATATTCTTCTCCCAATATTAATATCAAGAATCTCCTTACCAAAGTCATAAAAGGGGGAAGGTAAAAGGGGAAAGAAGAAGAAGGGAAAGGAAAGGAGGGGAAGGGCTGAGTAGCCCTATATTACTCATACTGCACTGAACTGGACGGACCACAGTGGACCGCGGTCCACTTAAATAAGAGCTTTATCTCTCAGACTATCTGTAAACTTTACTAACACCGGCTTGAACTCTGGTAAAGGCTAAAAGAATAGGGGGAGAGGAGGAGAAAAAGAGAAGGGAAGAGGAAAGAGCTAGTTGCTTTACATCTAATGAACATATTACTAACGTTGATTGTTTATTTTCTGGCTGACAGATTAACAGCTGCTTTCACCACGAAAAATCTGCTATTAAACTAATATGGATATTCATGTTTATCTTGCTTGCAGAATAACAACCTAACTGCTGGACATTTCATCTCCTAACATATTGATTAAATGCATACCTAAAATTTATAAGCTTTAAGGAAAATCTAATACACTGCATATTCTGTTCTAAATGTTTAGGATCTAAGTTACTCTTTTATCCTTCTTTTTTTTCTTCTTTTCTGTAACTAACAATTTCTTCTAACTGTGTTTTTCTTGTGGCACAAGAGCAATTTGATTTTGTTGTCTAGGCAGATACGCTGTCCCAAGATTAATTGGTCTAATTTCACACTTAGAGATTCGAAAAACCAGGACACAGGTTTCCCTTCACTTAAAATATATCTAAAAGCCTGGAAATATTAGATTTTAGTTATAAAGGTAAGAAAGGCCTAATATAACAAAAATAATAAGAGAACTAAAATCTATACCTACTTACTTTGATTAGGGGAACCTAATGATATTAAAGTAAACCTGAGTTCCTTTTTTTTAGAGAAGGATTTGGTTCTCTTGTCTCTAAGCTACACGTCATAGGCTCTCTGACTGGTATGGGGACTCTCAATTATAGGAAGCCACACACATCACTTCACTAAAACCAAGGGTGCCAACATATAAATCCCCCCTTTTTTTTTTTTTTTTTTTTTTTTTTTCTTCTCCCCCGTCCCTCACTCTCCTCACTCCCTCCCCTAAACCTCCTCACTCACTTGTCACTCACATCCCTATCCCTTCCAATAAAATCACGAATGTTTTGCAGCACAGCACAAGTTAATAATTGATCATCACTCACACCATTATCACGTCTTATGGACAAATTCCTCCACAGCCACTCTCGGACTCCCCCACCAGCCATGACAGCTAAAGTAAGAGATAGAAAAAATAAAAATAGCATAGAGCTACCCACAGAGGAACAATCAACCCCAACCAATCCCTTACACTTAAGTGAAACATTTAACATGCAGGCTCTGGTGACAAACATTGCAGAAGCTTTAAATCCTAAGTTTGATGCCCTTAGGGCAGAGATCAAACAAGAAATTGTATCACTATCGCAAGAACTGAGACACTTCACTAACAGGATTAGTGAAGTGGAACAAAGGGTCTCTGATCTTGAGGATGTCACACTTACTCATAGTGCAAGCATAGATGCCACCGCAACTAGTCTGTCCAAAATGCAAATCAAAATTGAAGATTTGGAAAATAGGGCCAGAAGGAACAACATCCGCATTATTGGCATACCTGAGGGGAAACAGCCTGAGAATCTAAATTTATTTATCACAGACACTTTAGTACAGTTACTTAAAATCCCTCCTAGCAATGCTCAAATAGTGGTAGAAAGGGCCCATAGAATAGGGAGGATGCAGGCTGATAATAGGGGCAATAATAGACCTAGGCCAGTAATAGCCAAATTGCTCAATTTCACTGATAAGGTAACCCTTCTACAACATTTTCGTAAAAATCAGCCCATCATGTTTAAAGAGAACAAGATTCTCCTATTTCAAGACTATTCAGCAGAGACGTCAGCAAGGAGAAGAAATATTGCTCCAATCTGCTCTAAATTTATTCAGCAGGGCTATCAGGCCTTAATTATGTACCCATCTAAACTTAAAGTTTTTGCCAGAGGAGGAACTCACCTTTTTGAAGGTGCACAAGAGGCAGAAAAATTCTTAAATCAATTAAGCTCTAGTGAGTAAACCGAACAGATATCAAGGACTCACTGTCATTGTTTTTTATCTTTCTTTTAAGGTAATGCTGACAGCGAAACTAGCCCAAAATAGCGTAGGTGTCTTGCGGGGGGTTTCCCTTTTTTTTTTTTTTTCTCTCTCCAATTTCATATATCTATCTACTAAATTAAATGCTTAATTTTAAAATAGTATCTTGGAACGTAGGAGGTATCACCACTCCTATAAAGAGGAAGTCAATCATTTCTCAATTAAGGAAAATGAATACAGAAATAGCTTTCCTCCAGGAAACGCATCTTACCCTAGAAGAAGTTTTGAAGTTAAAAACATCATGGGTTAAGAAAGTGCTCGCCACTTCAGGACAGGGGAGAAAGAGAGGGGTAGCTATTTTGGTGGGGAAAAAGATCAATTCAGAAATTCTGCATGTTGGGACAGACCCAGAGGGGAGATCAGTGATCTTAAAAATAAAAATTGATAATCGTGTGTTCACAATGTGTAATGTTTATGCACCTAACACTCTTGATCCAGAGTTCTGGAATCAATTACAGACAGAGATACTCTCTGTACTGGAGGGTAACCTTATTCTCGCAGGAGATTTCAACATGGCTCCACAGTGTCCACTTGACAGGCTGAGACAAAACACAAAACAGAAAAAACATAAAAAAGACAACTTGGAATCTAAAATTTTCACTAGGCTTATGCAAAACTTAGGTGTTAGGGACATATGGAGGATGCAAAATCCCGATGCTAGAGAATATTCTTGCCTATCTAAAGCCCATAAAACATTATCAAGGATTGATCTTTTTTTGATAGACGAAAGACTCTGCACATTCGAGGTTAAGGCAAAAATCTTTCCTATATGTATATCTGACCATGGGCCAATATCTTTAGATCTCCAAGATAAACAGCCTAAGTTTAAGTTAAATCGCTTCTTTTTCCCCTCTCACTTAGCATCAGACATGAAATTCAAGAACTGGCTAAGAGTTAAATTTAATGACTGCGACCTCTGCAACTCAGATTATAGAGATCGTCCTGCCATATTTTGGGAGGCAGCAAAGGCAGTAATAAGAGGGGAAATCATAGCTTATATGGCCATATTAAATAAAAAAAGGCAACAAAGAGATAAGGAATTAACACATGCAGTTATAAACGCATATAACAGATTCCTTCTTGACTCAACTCCTGCAAATTGGACCAAGTATATCAGAGCAAAAAGCAACAAAGATGATTTTTTGCTATACAGAGAAACCCAGAATGAACTAAAACTACAGTCCAAATTATATAAATATGGCAATAAATCTGGGAAACTCCTAGCTAGATTGGTCAAAAGCGAGAAAAAGTCTTCGCTAATCGAAAAACTGGTGCTAGAAGGGAAGGAAGTATCTAAGCATGAAGAAATAGCGCAAGAAATGGAAAAATATTATCAGGAACTCTATTCATCTAGATATTCAGATTCACTTCGAGCAGAGGACTTTTGGAGTAAAATATCAGTCCCCAAGCTACCTACTGACATAGCCGAAGCTATCAATATGCAAATCACAGAGGAAGAAATTAAAAAAACAATTTCTGACCTCGCTCTGAATAAAACTCCTGGGCCAGACGGGTTACCCAATGAGCTATACAAAATACTATCTCCCGAAATATCAACCCATCTTTGTAAATATTATAATTCTATCTATATAAAGGGAGAAGAGATGACAAAACTTTTTACATCCTCCTACACAACCCTAATACTTAAAAGTGGAAAGGATCCAACTTCAAGGGGGTCTTATAGACCAATTGCTCTATTAAATTCTGATTACAAGATCTTTACATCAATCATTGCTCAAAGGTTACAAAAAATACTAGGTGACATCATTCATAAAGACCAAGCTGGTTTCTTAAATGCTCGAAATTCTGCAGCTAAAATTAGAGAGATTTTGGTAACATCAGAATATCTTTTTAATAATGAGGAGGAGGGGAGAAGAGGGGGAAGGACCTCACCAGATCTAGCGGTCATCTCGGTTGATGCCGAGAAGGCCTTCGATTCCGTTCACTACGACCATCTTTTCACTTCATTAGTGAAGTTTGGCTTCACAGGTAATTTCCTTCACTTTATCAAAAATCTTTATAAACAGCCTTATACAAGGCTAATCGTAAATAACTTGTTGTCATCCCAGATAGTACTGGGCAGGGGGACCCGTCAGGGCTGCCCCCTCTCTCCTCTCCTCTTTAACATCTGCATTGAACCTTTGGCAACTGCGATCAGGCAACAACTAGAAGGTATTAAAATACAGGATTATGAAATAAAGTTAGCCCTATATGCAGATGACATTCTAATTTATCTATCAAACAGTAAAAAAAATCTTCCTAAATTACTACAAATCATTGATCAATTTGGGTCCTTTTCTGGATATAAAGTAAATACTACAAAGTCAGAACTATGCTGGCTTAAAAAAAACAGTTCCTCTCCCAGTAATATTCCCTTCCGATTAGTAAAAGATTCATTTAAATATTTGGGTATCCACATCCCGAGTGATCCCAAAGATCTTTATAAGCTTAACATCCTACCAATCATATCAATATTCAGGGAAAAGCTCAGAAACTGGGAGAGTTTGCCACTCTCCATTTCTGGACGGATAGCACTTTTCAAGATGGTCCTCTTTCCAAAACTGTTATATGTTCTACAGAACACGGCGATAATGCTTTTGGACAGGGACATACGAGTAATTAATAGCTTACTTCGGAGGTTCATTTGGCAAAAAGCAAGACCCAGAATCTCCCTGACCAAATTGTCATCTTCTAAAGCTTGTGGAGGCTTTGCATTGCCGGACATAAAGTTTTATAATCTGGCATTCTTAGCGCGAATAACGGCGGATTGGATCTGTTCCAGAGACTATGTCCTGAACAACAAATTAGAAGAGAAAATTTGCTATCCATACACACCTATAGCTCTCCTACACTGTGAACTTAAAGAGTGGCCAGTTAATATTAGAGCACTTAAAATGTTCTCAAATCCCCTGAGGGCCTGGAAGAAAATAGGAAAGATCTTTGATTTTAACTGCCAGATATCTCAATATTTACCGTTAATAGGTAATCCTAAATTTCAGGCAGGCATAGACTCAGCGGTGTTTAAACATTGGCACGCATCAGGATTAAACAGACTTATACAATTCGTGGATCAAGAGAGAAAATGTATTATAGCATTTGATGAACTTAAAACTAACTTTAATCTTTCAAACAAGGATTTCTTTGCCTATCTACAGGTAAGGCACTACATCACAGATACTATGAGACCAATTAACTGGCGGTGTGACCTGGGTAGGCTGGAGCTCTGGCTGACGCTGGTAAGGAACGGGTTAATGTCAATTACCCCATGCTACCATCTACTGGGGGAAGGCAAAGGGGAACATCTCCTTGGAAAGTTAACCCAAGCTTGGAGCTTGGTCCTGCCACAAGAGCACATTGACAGCCAATTCATAAAAACCTCTATTTGTAGAGTATCTCAGGCCACAATCTCAGCCACCTGGAGAGAGGCTCATCTAAAACTTTTACATAAATATTATTATACCCCTGAGAAAGCATTTAAGTTCAAGAATCTAAATTTTGATAAATGCCCTAAGTGTTACATGGAGGCCGCAGACCTGAGACACATGATCTGGGATTGTCCATTGATTAGACAATGCTGGTATAAAGTTGAATTCTGGGCAAGAACGTCACTTAAAATCTCCCCTCTGGGTCTTTCACTGGTTCAGGTTATATTCTGTTTAAATAATCCAGAAGAACATAGCCCCAATGGAAAGTTAATTACCATAATTATTTTGGCAGTTAGGTATTTAATCTTCAAGAAGTGGAAGTCAAGAAACTTACCAACAGTACCAGAGATTAAAAATTTTCTTAAAAAGCAATGCATTATAGAGCAGCGAGACACCAATATTGATAAGGAATCGGATATTCAGTCCTTCTTTAATAAGTGGGCACCATTTATTAAATCCCTTACACCGCCAGAAATTGATCAAGTAATATTTCCTTTTCAAAACTCAGAACTGGTACTTTTGGGATTATGGTAAAAGCAAGACACATTATCTTTTCTCTTTCTCCTGGTACGATACAGGAGAATCCTTTTGTTTTTTTTATTTTTATATATTTATAAATATATATATATATATTTTTTTTTTTTTTCCCCTCGCAAGACTAACCTTGAACACGTTGATATTACTATCACCTGAGATAGCTTAGGATCTTATCTACAAGACATGACCTTCAATGTAAATCTCCAGGGATGACGATATATGCTCAGAGGAGGGGGGGGGGGGGGGGAGAGGGAAAGATTGCTCCTGGCTTTGTTCCTGGCCATAGTTGTGATATTGATATTGACGGTTCTGTTGGAGGGAGGGGAGGGAGGGGAAAAAAAAAATGGGGATAAAATATACTCCAACAGAGAAATTATAAGCATTTAGGAATGACAGAATGGAATTTAATTCATAGTATTTTTATTTTATTTCTTTTTTTTATTTTTTCTTTATTTCTTTTGCTTGCTGATGTATCTTTGACTGTTTATTCTTTGTTTTGGAAATTATCGAAAAGGTATAAATCTGTTGGAGTTTAATAAAGATGATTTAAAAAAAAAAAGAATAGGGGTAAACAAAATAATTTTCGTTCCTTTCGGAACTTTAAAGGAGTACCCTCTTCTTCCTCTTCCTCCACAAAGCAGGAAGGGAATTTTGCTCAGGCCAAGTCTGTCTGGAGACCCAACCAGGCTTGGAACAAGGTTAAACAACCCAAAAAGCCAGCTGCTGCTACCAAGACAGCATGAAGGGGTGGCTCCGGGTCTGGATCTAGTAGGGGGCAGACTGTCTCTCTTTGCCAGGCTTGGGCAAGAGATGTTCAGGTCCCCTGGGCACTGGAAATTGTGACCCACGGGTATCAACTGGAATTCAAGGGATTTCTCCCAAGGGGGAGATTTCTTCTTTCAAGATTGTCTGTAGACCAGATAAAAAAAGAGGCGTTCTTACATTGTGTAAAAGACCTCTCTACTATGGGAGTAATTCATCCCGTTCCAATACTGGATCAGGGGCAGGGGTTTTATTCAAATCTCTTTGTGGTTCCCAAAAAAGAGGGAACTTTCAGACCCATTTTAGATCTCAAGAGTCTAAACAAGTTTCTCAGAGTTCCATCGTTCAAGATGGAAACTATCCAAACAATTTTACCAATGATCCAGGAGGGTCAATATATGACTTCCGTGGACTTGAAGGATGCATACCTTCATATTCCTATTCACAGGGATCATCATCAGTACCTAAGGTTTGCTTTCCTGGACAAACATTTTCAGTTTGTGGCTCTTCCCTTCAGGTTGGCCACTGCACCCAGAATCTTCACAAGGGTTCTACGGTCTCTTCTGGCGGTTCTCAGGCCACGGGGCATAGCAGTGGCGCCTTATCTGGACGATATCTTGATTAAGGCGTCGACTTATCATCTAACAAAGTCTCATACAGACAGTGTTATCCTTTCTGAGAACTCATGGTGGGAAAGTGAATCTAGAAAAGAGTTCACTAATTCCTCAGACAAGGGTTCCCTTCCTGGGAACTCTGATAGATTCTGTAGCAATAAAGATTTTTCTGACGGAGGTCAGAAAGTCAAAAATTCTAAATACTTGTCGAGCCCTTCAGTCCAATCCTCGGCCATCAGTGGCCCAGTGTATGGAGGTAATTGGATTGATGGTGGCAGCAATGGACATCATTCCATTTGCTCGGTTTCATCTCAGACCACTGCAACTGTGCATGCTCGGACAGTGGAATGGGGACTATACAAATTTGTCTCCTCTGATAAATCTGGATCAAGAGACCAGAAACTCTCTTCTTTGGTGGTTGTCGCCGGATCATCTGTCCCAGGGGACATGTTTCCGCAGACCCTCATGGGTGATATTGACAACGGACGCCAGTCTACTAGGCTGGGATGCAGTCTGGAATTCCCTGAAAGCTCAGGGTGTATGGACTCAGTTAGAGGCTCTACTCCAATCAATATTCTGGAATTGAGAGCAATATTCAATGCGCTTCAGGCGTGGCCTCAGTTGGCCTCGGCCAAATTCATCAGGTTCCAGTCGGACAACATCACGACTGTGGCTTACATCAATCATCAGGGAGGAACAAGGAGTTCCTTAGCGATGTCAGAAGTATCCAAGATAATTCAATGGGCGGAGACCCACTCTTGTTATCTGTCAGCAATCTATATCCCAGGAGTGGACAACTGGGAAGTGGATTATTTAAGCCGACAGGCTTTTCATCCGGGGGAGTGGGAACTCCATCCGGAGGTATTTGCCTCACTGATTCTTCGATGGGGCAAACCAGAGTTGGATCTGATGGCGTCTCGACAGAATGCCAAGCTCCCAAGATACGGCTCCAGGTCGAGAGATCCTCAGGCCGAACTAATAGATGCCTTGGCAGTGCCTTGGTCGTTCAACCTGGCTTATGTGTTTCCACCGTTTCCTCTCCTTCCCTGGGTGATTGCTCGGATCAAACAGGAGAGAGCTTCAGTAATTCTAATCGCGCCTGCATGGCCACCCAGGACTTGGTATGCAGATCTAGTGGACATATCCTCTCTGCCTGCGGGGAAACTTCCAGTGGGACAGGACCTTCTCATTCAAGGTCCTTTCCAACATCCAAATCTAATTTCTCTACACCTGACTGCTTGGAGATGGAACGCTTGATTTTATCTTAGCGGGGATTCTCTGATGCGGTCATTGATACGTTGATTCAGGCACGTAAGCCTGTCACTAGAAAGATTTATCATAAGATATGGCGTAAATATCTTTTTTGGTGTGAATCCAAAGGCTACTCATGGAGTAAGGTTAGGATTCTGACTTTTCTCTAAGAAGGATTGGAGAAAGGGTTATCAGCAAGTTCATTAAAGGGACATATTTCTGCTTTGTCAATTTTGCTTCACAAACGTTTGACATATGTTCAAGACGTTCAGTCTTTTTGTCAGGCTCTAACCAGAATTAAGCCTGTGTTCAGACCAATTGCTCCACCTTGGAGTTTGAATTTAGTTCTTAGTGTTCTTCAAGGGGTTCCGTTTGAACCCATGCATTCCATAGATATTAAGTTATTATCTTGGAAAGTTTTGTTTTTAGTTGCTATTTCTTCTGCTCGTAGAGTTTCTGAGCTTTCAACACTTCAATGTGACTCGCCTTACCTTTTTATTTTTAATTCTGATAAGGTGGTTTTACGTACCAAACCTGGGTTCCTTCCTAAGGTTGTTTCAAATAAGAATATTAATCAGGAAATTGTTGTTCCTTCTTTATGTCCTAATCCTTCTTCTAAGAAGGAGCGTCTGTTGCATAACTTGGACGTGGTCCGTGCCTTGAAGTTTTACTTGCAGGCGACTAAGGATTTCCGTCAATCATCTTCATTATTCATTGTCTTTTCTGGAAAGCGTAGTTGTCAGAAAGCTACGGCTACCTCTCTTTATTTTTGGCTGAAGAGTATCATCCGCCTGTCATATGAGACTGCTGGACAGCAGCCTCCTGAAAGAATTACGGCTCATTCTACTAGGGCTGTGGCTTCCTCATGGGCATTTAAAAACGATGCTTCTGTTGAACAGATTTGCAAGGCTGCGACTTGGTCGTCTCTTCACACTTTTTCCAAATTTTCCAAATTTGATACTTTTGCTTCTTCTGAGGCTGGTTTTGGGAGACAGGTTCTTCAAGCAGTGGTGCCTTCCGTTTAGGTCTCTGTCTTGTCCCTCCCTTTCATCCGTGTCCTGTAGCTTTGGTATTGTATCCCACAAGTAAGGATGAAATCCGTTGACTCGTCATATCTTGTAGAAGAAAAGTAAATTTATGCTTACCTGATAAATTAATTTCTTCTACGATATGACGAGTCCATGGCCCACCCTGTTCTTTTAAGACAGATTTAGGTTATATATATTTTTGTAAACTTCAGTCACCTCTGCACCTTTAGCTTTTCTTTTCTCTTTCTAACTTCGGTCGAATGAGTGGGGGTGGAGAGGAGGGAGGAGCTATATATACAGCTCTGCTGTGGTGCTCTTTGCCACTTCCTGTTAGCAGGAGGATAAATTCCCACAAGTAAGGATGAAATCCGTGGACTCGTCATATCATAGAAGAAATTAATTTATCAGGTAAGCATAAATTTACTTTTTTTCTCTTTGGCCTAGAGAACAGGGCTGCTGTTTTTTCCAAAAACTATTTGAAAAGTTTACTCGTCTGACCACAAAACATGATTCCACTATACTACTGTCCATCTCAGATGACACCAAGCCCAGAGAAGTCAGGGGCGCTTCTGGACAGTGTTGATGTAGATTAGACTCATGACAGTTTTTGAGATAGTGATGTCTGAGGTATCAGAGATCATACACATTCAGAAGTGGTTTTTGGCCTTGCCCTTTACGCACGGAGGTTTGACTGGATTCCTTGAATCTTTTAATTTATATTGTGCACTGTAGAAGGCGAAATGCCCAAAATCCTACCAATTTGTGTTTGGGGAATGTTCTCAAAGTGTTGGATAATTTGCTGACGCATCTGTTAGCAGATTGGCGAGCCTCGACCCATTCTTGCTCTTAAAGGACTGATTACACGATTGCCTCACCTATTTCACATCACCTTCTTATTTCAACTTGTCACATCGCTATTAGTCCTAAATTGCCCCTGTCCCACCTTTTTTGAAACGTGTTGCAGTCTTCAGATTTGAAATGAGTGTATATTTTCAAAAATACATTCAGTTCACAAAGTAAAACAGATATCTGTAGGAGCAGAGAACAGAGAGAGGCGCCTTATGGGACAGTATCGTGGTGTCGCTAATATGCAGATAGAGGCAGACAGCACACACAGATGGAAGAGTACTCACAAGTGAGGCGGCATAAACGTATGCCAAACTAGACAGGACGGAACCTTAGTCGCCCGCCAGACGGTCCAATAGGAGAAAGACTCTCACGTTCCAGTGGTCCAATCCGCTACGGCGGACAAAGGCAGACGTCAGGTGCCCACAGCGTCTGTGGGAGGATCAATGGCTCAGAGTCCTTAGTGCAAGTGGCAGAATATCGCTCCACACATAGGATCAGATGGTAGACGATGAGAGCGGGGTTATCGTAAAAGATATTTTTATTGATAAAAGTAAAATGAAAACTGTTTAAAATACAAAAAACAGCAACGCGTTTCTCGACCTTCCGGTCGTTTCATCAGGGAATGTTCTCAAAGTGTTGGATAATTTGCTGACGCATCTGTTAGCAGATTGGCGAGCCTCGACCCATTCTTGCTCTTAAAGGACTGATTACACGATTGCCTCACCTATTTCACATCACCTTCTTATTTCAACTTGTCACATCGCTATTAGTCCTAAATTGCCCCTGTCCCACCTTTTTTGAAACGTGTTGCAGTCTTCAGATTTGAAATGAGTGTATATTTTCAAAAATACATTCAGTTCACAAAGTAAAACACCAAATCATGTGTTTTTAATATAGTACAGGGTGAATTGAATTTTCAAATTACTCTGTCTTTGTTGTTTTTGTTTTGCCTTTTCCATACTGTCCCATTTTTTCAGAATTGGGTTTGAAATAGGACAATTAACCCCTCAATCAAAAGAGTGGCTCCTCCTGCACCCCTTGAGTGCTAATGACGGCTCAGAGCCGTCATTGGCACTCAACTACCTTTTTTGCAATCTGGGGGCCCCCACCTGCTCCTACCCCAGCAATCGGGCCTGCATAGTGACAGGCATCGCCAGGGCTTCCCGTTACGTGCGGTGACGTCACTGCGCAACTTTTATTTAAAATTGTCAATACAAAGTATAGGGAAAGGGGGCATGCTGCTTAGAAACCTGTATCTCAGGGATCTAAGCAGCTACAGACCCCCAAGACACCATTGGAAAGGTAATCGCCTAACCTTTCCAATGGTATAAGTCTTGGGGATCTGGGGAAAAAAATAAAAAAAAGTAAAAAAAAATGTTTTTTGAAAATAGTAAAAAACAGAAAAATATTAAATTCAGCTTAGAACTCAAAGGCCTCTATTTATCAAGGTCTGGCGGACCTGATCCAACAGTGCGGATCAGGTCCGCCAGACCTCGCTGAATACGGAGAGAAATACGCTCTCCGTATCCAGCATTGCACCAGCAGCTCACAAGAGCTGCTGGTGCAACGCCGCCCCCTGCAGACTCGCGGCCAAGGGGGGTGTCAATCAACTCGATCGGGTTGAATTCCGACGATGTCTGTCCGCCTGCTCAGAGCCGGCGGACAGGTTATGGAGCAGCGGTTATGGAGCAGCGGTCTTTGATAGATAGGCCCCAAAGGGTTAATTGAGTGGTGTATTGCACCCTAGGTCATATATACAGTATGTAGATCCTTGTGAATAGAGTGGCCTTTGATTGGCTTTTTGTGGTGATTACCTGCATTTAAAAAGTACAAGTGACCCCTTCTTTGAAAGGGAATAATTCTACAAGGGTATTGAATGTACAGCATGCACAAGGAAGATGCAAACACGGGGGAGGAAGTGTAGAACAGATACCTCTTCTATTCTGTTCCCAAGAGGTTAAAAAATTTGATTTATTCATGATTGCAACAATTATTTTTCAGGCTGCAAATGCAAAAAAAAATAATTGAAAACTGTAATGTCTTTTGAAATGCTATAATTTAAATGGAATAAAACAGTGCAGTGGGTTATGTTGATGTAAAATAGCTTAATCTGATAAAGTATCTTTTATGAAAATATAGCGACATTGTATACAATTTTTTGTTCTTCAAACAACCTTAAAGAGTATTTCAAAATATATTATAGTATTTATTTTGAAAATGTCTGTACTTTAACAGATTTATATTATTTTTAGACATTGGAATTGTTTGAGCTTTTCCCTGTATGCCAAATCTGTGGTAGTTGCCTCTGTCAGGCGCAATGTCCTGCTGGATAAACATACATTTTAAACAACTTCAATTTAATTTGAAATCAACTTTTACTGAACTATTTTGCAAAAGTAATCGCTTCCCTTTCAGATGTATGAAAAAATTATTGTCACAATATAATGTAAAATATACTTTTTGATTATGATTGGACAAGCCATTAGTTTTTGTTTGAATTATCTGAGATTTGTACTATACAACATTTTCACTGACTTCATCATTTGTTTAATCCCATCTTAACCCTAAAGAATCTTAAGCGCATACTCCAGTATTTTTTTTCCTCTTTAAAGGGAAATTACACCCACACATTTTCTTTTGTGATACCAAGAGAATTAAGAAAATATTTTAATAGAAGTAAATTAGAAAGCTTTTTAAAAGCATATGCTCTATCTGAGTCATGAAAGAAAAAAATTGGGTTTGAGGCAGTGGCGTAGCGTGGGGGGGGGGGGCCAGAGGGGCTGTTGCCCCGGGCGCATAATTATGGGGGGCGCAAAAGTCTCACTCTCAGTCATTAGTCAACGCAAGTGTAAACTTCTTTAATTGTTAGTCAGTGTGTCGTCTGTCTGACTCGTCATGGTCTGGTCGCCTCCTGTAATCAACTCTCTCTAGTCTGAACATTACCCCTGCTGTGCTGCTGTCTGTTTACAGTTTATGCCACTAGCACAGCACGCCGGGTCCTGACTCCTCCCACTCCCAGCATGCGCAGTTCAAGAGGGACCGAGAGTGCAAGAAGTGGAGGGGAAGAGCTGCTGCCTGCCTGAGGTGAGGACTGTTAAACATGGAAAGCATTTTTTATGTATAACCAGGGGCGGACTGACAAGTCGGGCAAATCGGCCCTTGCCCGAGGGCCCCACACCTTAGAGGGCCCACTGCACTGCAGGCATGTGTCATGCTGCAGCAGAATCAATATTTTTTATTTTATATTTGTAAGTACTTAGTACTATTTATAATATAAGGAGTTAAATTCTATAATTTTTTATTATTGGCAATGGGAATGGCGGCTTGGGGGGGCCCTCTTACATTTATGCGGTGGTGCAGAGTGTGGGATAGAGTGGAGTGGAAGGAGCCAGTAACGGTAAGTCATGGCCTGGCATAGCCGGGTGTCCCTGCTCCTGCAATATGTGAACCGGATGCGGGATAACTCCGGTCCACATATTACAGATCACCAGCTCTGCCCTGCCCATCCAGGCATGATGCAATTTTGTCTGCGCAGTGCACAGTTAGAGGCGGTCAGCCGAGGCAGCAGGCAGAAGGAGGGTATAGCAGCAGCCAGCGTGTGGACACGTGTGTGAGTGATAGTGGCGGCATAGCAACAGACTCAGTTCAGACAAGGTGAAGGAAGAAGTCAAAGGGCATGCTACACATATTTTCAAAAGTAATCACTCTTGTGTGAAAGATACATATATAGCAGTGGTCTGGGTAGCAGCAATGACATGGAGGAAACCATGGTAAAATATCAGCATGGCTACAGGAAAATGAAATTCTTTTAGTACAATATTTGCAACAATACTTCTATCCTCTGATTATGAAGGGGTGTTCATTTTATAATGTAATAATGAGTTTTAGAATTGATAATCCACTCTGAGCTAAAGAATTTGTTTTAAATTTATCCTCTTTGTAATTTTTTTTATCCCCTCTAAACCGTATCTTAGTTTCCACAGCCAAGCTGGAATTTTCAATGAATGAATGAACTGTGGGAGGAACGATCAGCCTTTCATTTCAGCTTTCTTGACATTTTAATCTGTTGTGAGTGTGACATAAATATATCAATTCCAATGAATCAGTAGAGTGATATGTCTCCTGTATGGCTGAGTAAATTCACAGATAAAAAAAACAACATAACTTAGGTTCATGCTGTAGTTTTAAGGACCATAAAACATTGGGATGCATTTATTTCTGTTGCAGAAGCACAAATAGTTAAACTATAGTACTGTAATGTGTGCTTATCTACTTACTTCTAAATATTAAATAATATTTAATGTAGTACTCCATAATGTTTTGTTTAAGACAGCTAACTAATGATTGTGCTATAGATAAAAACAAATATAGAATCTAGTAAATACTGACTTTCCATTTTGACCTTCTGTTTAAATTATTCTCTTTAAAATGATATGATGTCTCCTTATAATAATATATTACTTTTGCCATGAAAGTTCATGAAAAGAAAAGATTGTTATTGTCCGGTAAATGAACAATAAGTATAATTCTGTGGAATTAATGTGAAAAAATATTTTCATACCAAAGTAATGTGTCTTATGTGTGATTGTGTGGGTGTGTATGTCTGTGTGTATGTATGTCTGTGTGATTGTATGTGTGTGTATGTCTGTGTGTATGTATGTGTATGTATGCCTGTGTGATTGTATGTATGTGTATGTATGTCTGTGTGATTGCATGTGTATGTATGTATGTGTGATTGTGTGTATGTATGTATGTGTGATTGTGTGTGTATGTATGTATGTATGTATGTGTGCTAATGGGTTAGGGGGGCGCAATTCTTACCTTGCCCTGGGCGCTGACAACCCACGCTACGCCACTGGTTTGAGGTCCCTTTTGACTTTCATAGGGCTCTATTAGGCCAGGTTCAGACTTTTTTTTGTTATCAGAAAGGTTATTCTGTGCTCTGCAGGGACCGTGCATAATCACCTTTTGAGACACTGCTCAGGTTTCAAATGTTCAAACTCACTATTGTTATGCCAGATGTAAGGCCCTCATGGTACAGACTCTGGGCCTCCAATTTATATTAAAGTGAATGTAAAGTTTAATGAATAAGTGCCCGGTATCTAAAAATACTCTTGCATGGAATCGATGACGAATCCGGCTTCCTCCAATTGTTGTGTGCCCCCTTTGCCGTCCAGCTTGTAAGGCACCCAATGATTGGAGGAAGCTGGATTTTCCATAAAGCAAAGGTAAGTATTTTAAAGAAAAAGCTTAATTGTAAAGTTTAATGAATGAAAGTGCCCCTGTTTTTAAAGAGCATTTTCAGATACCGGCACTTATTCATTAGACTACTTTACATTCACTTTAAGTTGTATTGATGGTTGCATGTGTACTGTGTGTGTGTATGTATATGCGTATGTATATGTGTGTATATATATTTTTTTTTATTTTAATTTTATTATTACTGATGATTTTACCTGAACCGTGAGCAGTGATTATTTCCTTGTCTATATTGCAATATCAATAAAAACTATTTTAAAGGCTCAGTAGAGAGGATTAAGATTCCAAATATTTTTTTACAGTATATATTATTTGTAGAAATATTTATTCAAATAAAATAATTGTATAGATTTCTCTTTAAAGCTGTTGATGGTTTAGAACTATGTTTTTATAAATCTTTTTCCGGATTAAGTGTATGTTATAGTGTTATCAATTGTGCAAGGGATGTTCATTTGGAAAACTAAAAATGTTATATACATTTTATATATATATATATATTGTTTTTACAGATCCTCTGAAACCTGATGTGTTGCATGAATCATCTTCAGGGTAAGAATCACACATGCACATATAAACACCCATAAACACACACACACACACATACATATATAGATGAAGTCTAGCACTCCCTTGCAAGCTCTCAGCTAAGATTAAACGCAAAACTAGATGAGTTAGTTAACACATCTGGCCAAATGGGACAAGCCCAAGTACCACGTCAAGGTCTCTCCCAAAACCTGGGTCAGCCATACAAATGCAAGCTCTCAATCAAACAAACTGGGAACAATTCAAGGGTTCACAGACTTATGTAATCGCCCTAGACATATACAAAACACGGAAGGGGACTGCACTCTCTGACTGGACTGGGTACACATCGTATGACTCTGCAACATGCACAGTGTCATTAGGCAGGCTTGAGGGAACGAATACAGTATTATCCCACTCCAATTTTCCAAGGTTTAAAAAGGGTTTTCAGGAGGGTTTGAGTAAAATAAAATGGTTCTAGGTACTTTGGTATAGAAAATGTCCCAAACAATTGTAGTGACCATAAGGAGGAGTATGATCAGTTTGTCACAGGGCACTAGAACAGGGAGACTTATACAAGTAAGGCAAATGTGATTTAGAATCATGTTATCGCCAGTGGAGAAACTGAGTTCCATGCAAATGTCACCATACCAATTAATTGATCTCCTTTCACATGAGATGCGTTGCAGTATTCCTCTAAAATCCAACTTCTCGGCCGCATCATCATATCCATTTGTAATTGGGAGGAATTATATTGCAGGTCCAGTTACAGCACTAGGGTTCACCTCCGAGTCACTAAGTTCTCCGGAGACATCGCCGTGCTCAGTACACACACAGCAATCCAGATAGTCTATTTGGGCAACTGCAGAAAGCAGTGGCTTCACACGTTGGTATATCAGATCACTAAAGGCTCTGCAAAGCTGCTGTTCAAGGACCTGTAAATGTCCCAGAAGGGTTTAAAAAACTCTCTCCTCCCACCTGACCAGCGCCATCAAGGCCTCATCTGAAGTAGGTGCTATTGGCACCATCAGCAGAGTTACTTATACCTTGTAGCAGTATACCTTAAAGGGGATAATAAAGGCTTACGCCTAGATTTAGAGTTTTGCGTTAGAAGGGGTGCGTTAGCTACGCATGCTTTTTCCCCCCCGCACCTTTTAAATACCGCTGGTATTTAGAGTTCACAGAAGGGCTGTGTTAGGCTCCAAAAAGGGAGCGTAGAGGCATATTTACCGCCACTTCAACTCTCAATACCAGCGGTGCTTACGGACACGGCCAGCTTCAAAAACGTGCTCGTGCACGATTCCCCCATAGGAAACAATGGGGCAGTTTGAGCTGAAAAAAAACCTAACACCTGCAAAAAAGCAGCGTTCAGCTCCTAACGCAGCCCCATTGTTTCCTATGGGGAAACACTTCCTAAGTCTGCACCTAACACCCTAACATGTACCCCGAGTCTAAACACCCCTAGCCTTACACGTATTAACCCCTAATCTGCCGCCCCCGCTATCGCTGACCCCTGCATATTTTTTTTAACACCTAATCTGCCGCTCCATACACCGCCGCAACCTACGTTATCTCTATGTACCCCTAATCTGCTGCCCCTAACACCGACGACCAATATATTATATTTATTAACCCCTAATCTGCCGCCCCCAACGTCGCCGCCACCTACCTACAATAATTAACCCCTAATCTGCCGACCGGACTTCACCGCTACTCTAATAAATGTATTAACCCCTAAAGCTAAGTCTAACCCTATCCCTAACACCCCCCTAAGTT
This sequence comes from Bombina bombina, assembly GCF_027579735.1. Classification (NCBI taxonomy): domain Eukaryota; kingdom Metazoa; phylum Chordata; class Amphibia; order Anura; family Bombinatoridae; genus Bombina; species Bombina bombina. The sequence goes on along the minus strand of NC_069499.1, from coordinate 715,922,335 downwards.
AAATATAATTTTTATCTAACGAAATAAAATAAATCTTATTAAATAAATTATTCCTATTTAAAGTTAAATACTTACCTGTAAAATAAACCCTAATATAGCTAAAATATAACGAATAATTATATTGTAGCTATTTTAGGATTAATATTTATTTTACAGGCAACTTTGTATTTATTTTAACCAGGTACAATAGCTATTAAATAGTTACAATTATCTACAATTTAATCAACTAAACTAAATTACAAAAAAAAAAAAACACTACATTACAAAAACAAACAAACACTAAATTACAAAAAATAAAAAAAGATTACATGAATTTTAAACTAATTACACCTACTCTAAGCCCCCTAAAAAAATAATAAAGCCCCCCAAAATAAAAAAATGCCCTACCCTATTCTAAAATAAAAATTAAACAGCTCTTTTACCTTACCAGCCCTTAAAAGGGCCTTTTGCGGGGCATGCCCCAAAGAAAACAGCTCTTTTGCATTGAAATAAACATACAATACCCCCCCAACATTACAACCCACCACCCACACACCCCTACTCTAACCCACCCAAACCCCCCTTAAATAAACCTATCGCTAACCCCCTGAAGATCATCCTACCTTGAGTCGTCTTCACCCAGCCGAGCCGAATTCTTCATCCAAGGTGCGCAGAGGAGGTCCTTGATCCGGTAGAAGTCTTCATCCAATCGGCTAAGAAGAGCTCCTCCATCCGGTAGAAGTGTTCATCCAGGCGGGTCCTCAATCTTCATCCATCCGGAGCGGAGCCATCTTCAATGGAGCCGACGCGGAGCCATCCTCTTCAACCGACGGACTAATGACGAATGACGGTTCCTTTAAGGGACGTTATCCAAGATGGCGTCCCTCGAATTCCGATTGGCTGATAGGATTCTGTCAGCCAATCGGAATTAAGGTAGGAAAAATCTGATTGGCTGATTGAATCAGCCAATCAAGTTCAATCCGATTGGCTGATCCAATCAGCCAATCAGATTGAGCTCGCATTCTATTGGCTGATCGGAACAGCCAATAGAATGCAAGCTCAATCTGATTGGATCAGCCAATCGGATTGAACTTGAATCTGATTGGCTGATTCAATCAGCCAATCAGATTTTTCCTACCTTAATTCCGATTGGCTGATAGAATCCTATCAGCCAATCGGAATTCGAGGGATGCCATCTTGGATGATGTCCCTTTAAAGGAACCTTCATTCGTCGTTAGTCCGTCGGTTGAAGAGGATGGCTCCGCATCGGCTCCGTTGAAGATGGCTCCGCTCCGGATGGATGAAGATTGAAGACCCGCCTGGATGAACACTTCTACCCGATGGAGGAGCTCTTCTTAGCCGCTTGGATGAAGACTTCTACCGGATGGAGGAGCTCTTCTTAGCCGCTTGGATGAAGACTTCTACCGGATCAAGGACCTCCTCTGCCCACCTTGGATGAAGAATTCGGCTCGGCTGGGTGAAGACGACTCAAGGTAGGATGATCTTCAGGGGGTTAGCGATAGGTTTATTTAAGGGGGGTTTGGGTGGGTTAGAGTAGGGGTGGGTTGTAATGTTGGGGGGGGTATTGTATGTTTATTTCAATGCAAAAGAGCTGTTTTCTTTGGGGCATGCCCCGCAAAAGGCCCTTTTAAGGGCTGGTAAGGTAAAAGAGCTGTTTAATTTTTATTTTAGAATTAGGGTAGGGCATTTTTTTATTTTGGGGGGGCTTTGTTATTTTTTTAGGGGGCTTAGAGTAGGTGTAATTAGTTTAAAATTCATGTAATCTTTTTTTATTTTTTGTAATTTAGTGTTTGTTTGTTTTTGTAATGTAGTGTTTTTTTTTTTTGTAATTTAGTTTAGTTGATTAAATTGTAGATAATTGTAGGTAGTTTATTTAATTAATTTATTGATAGTGTAGTGTTAGGTTTAATTGTAACTTCGGTTAGGATTTATTTTACAGGTAATTTTGTATTTATTTTAACTAGGTAGCTATTAAATAGTTCTTAACTATTTAATAGCTATTGTACCTGGTTAAAATAAATACAAAGTTGCCTGTAAAATAAATATTAATCCTAAAATAGCTACAATATAATTATTCGTTATATTGTAGCTATATTAGGGTTTATTTTACAGGTAAGTATTTAGCTTTAAATAGGAATAATTTATTTAATAAGATTTATTTTATTTCGTTAGATAAAAATTATATTTAACTTAGGGGGGTGTTAGGGATAGGGTTAGACTTAGCTTTAGGGGTTAATACATTTATTAGAGTAGCGGTGAAGTCCGGTCGGCAGATTAGGGGTTAATTATTGTAGGTAGGTGGCAGCGACGTTGGGGGCGGCAGATTAGGGGTTAATAAATATAATATAGGGGTCGGCGGTGTTAGGGGCAGCAGATTAGGGGTACATAGGGATAACGTAGGTGGCGGCGGTGTGCGGTCGGGAGATTAGGGGTTAAAAAAAATTAATAGAGTGGCGGCGATGTGGGGGGACCTCGGTTTAGGGGTACATAGGTAGTTTATGGGTGTTAGTGTACTTTAGAGCACAGTAGTTAAGAGCTTTATGAACCGGCATTAGCCCAGAAAGCTCTTAACTCCTGGCTTTTCTCTGCGGCTGGAGTCTTGTCGTTAGATTTCTAACGCTCACTTCAGCCAAGACTCTAAATACCAGCGTTAGAAAGATCCCATTGAAAAGATAGGATACGCAATTGGCGTAGGGGGATCTGCGGTATGGAAAAGTCGCGGCTGGAAAGTGAGCGTTAGACCCTTTCCTGACTGACTCCAAATACCAGCGGCCGGCCAAAACCAGCGTTAGGACCCCCTAACGCTGGTTTTGACGGCTAAAGCAAAACTCTAAATCTAGGCGTTAGTGTCCACCAAGAGAATCCTGCAGAGTTGGTTATTGCAGTTTGATACTAAATGTTTTTACCTGGATGATGGGGCAGGGGGTATTAGAAGACATTTTGTAAGCTACCACTAGTGTCTAAGGCTAATAAGATACTAGCATGTATTTAAAGAGGCATTGATGCAAGAAAGGAAAGCATAATTCTGTCACTATATAAATCCCTGGTAAGACTTTACCTTGAGTATGGAGTGCAGTTATGGGGTCCGATCTCAAAAAAATTACATTGCAAACTTAGAAAAAGTTTAGAAAAGGGCCACAAAACTAATAAGGGGAATGGAGACTTTAAGCTATGATGAAAGGTTAGCCAAACTGGGTCTGTTTTCTCTAGATAAAAGGTGCTTGTGAGGTGACATGATTACTTTTTTATAAATATATTCAAGGCCCATATACAGAGATGAAATGTTTAAAAGCTGATCAGCGGGGAAATGGATTAAAAAATGTAACAAATATTTGCAATATATATTTGCACAAA
>NC_069499.1:715889573-715918881 GCF_027579735.1 Bombina bombina | reverse complement strand
ACAATCTTCTGCCCTTTTTGTTGTTTTCTCTGGAAAGCATAAGGGCCAGAAGGCCATTTCTACTAAGAAGTATGATTTGTTTTGCTTATGAGATGCTGGACAGCAGCCTCCTGAGAGAATTACTGCTCATTCTACTAGGGCTGTCTCCTCATCTTGGGCTTTCAAAAATGAAGCTTCTGTGGAATAAATTTGCAAGGCGGCAACATGGTCCTCTTTGCATACTTTTTCCAAATTCTACGATTTTGATACTTTTGCTGAGGCCTCTTTGGGAGAAAGGTTCTTCAAGCGGTAGTGCCTTCTGCTTAGGTCCTCCTGCCTTGCTCTCCCTCCCTTTTCATTCCGGGTCCTCTAGCTTGGGTATTGGTTCCCACTAGTAATTGGAATGACATAGTGGATTCTCCATGTCATAGGAAAGAAAACAAAATGTATGCTTACCTGATAAATTTCTTTCTTTCTGGGCATGGAGAGTCCACGACCCCACCCTCTCTCTTTTAATTATAATTTGGCATTTTTTTTAGTAAACCTCAGGCACCTCTATACCCTTGTGTTTCTTCTTTTTCCATTTTCCTTCGGCTGAATGACTGGGGATTGTGGGTAAGGGAATTTACACTTAACAGCTTTGCTGGGGTGCTTTTTGCCTCCTCCTGCTGGCCAGGAGTTAAATATCCCACTAGTAATTGCAATGACGTTGTAGACTCTCCATGCCTGAAAAGAGAGAAATTAATCAGGTAAGCATAATTTTTCTTTATATTCTATATGTATTTCTCTTGTAAGATGTATCGAGTCCACGGATTCATCCATACTTGTGGGATATTCTCCTTCCCTACAGGAAGTGGCAGAGAGAGCACCCACAGCAGAGCTGTCTATATAGCTCCTCCCTTAGCTCCACCCTCCAGTCATTCTCTCTGCCTGCTTAACTGCTAGGAAGGGCAAAGTGAGTGTGGTGACAAAAATGTTAGTTTTTATTTTCTCAAGCAAAAGTTTGTTATTTTAAATGGTACCGGTGTGTACTATTCACTCTCTGGCAGAAAAGGGATGAAGATTGCTGCAAGGAGGATTATGATCTTAGCATTTTGTAACTAAGATCCACTGCTGTTCAACTAAGATCCACTGCTGTTCTCACAAGGGCTGAAGAGTACAGGAAAATTTCAGTTGGGGAACAGTTTGCAGGCTAAACTGCATTAAGGTATGTTCAGTCTATTTTTTTCTAGACAGACTGTGTTATTTCTAGAAAAGGCTGGCAATATCCCCATGAGGGAAAGGTAAGCTGTATTCAGTAAAAGAGGAATCCAAGCTTGCATAAAGGGCTCATAGTTACTGGTGACACTAATAGGAAAAAAACGTTTTGGTTTAATTACAAATAAAACATTTTTTGAGGGACTTTAAGGGGTCTTTGTGGCTTGTTTAAGGGTTATTAACCCACATGGCTAGTTTAAGAAACACTCTGTGGTGTTTTTTAGGCCCCATAACATCGAGTGAGGTGGGAGGGGCCTATTTTCAGTTGCACAGTTTATTTACCTCAAAAGCATCCAGCTACTTCTCCAGAGATTCTTGCTGTATTTGAGGGCTGTAAAGAGTTTTTTTTCCCCACAAATCGTTCCTAAAGGGCAGGTAGGCGCCTTAGCAGAGCTGTGGCAAGGTGCTGAACGTTATTTTACCGGTTTTTAAGTTTTTTCAATCCGGTTTTTACATTAAGGGGTTAATTGTTTATTTGCATAGTTGTGCAAAGTTACTAAGGCTTTATGATGCTACTGTAAAACTTTCGTTGTGTTTACTGCTTTTTTACACTGTTTTGCAGAGTTTGTGCAGCTTTTTTTCTCTTAAAGGCACAGTACCGTTTTTGTTTAAAGTGTTATTTACTTTGATTAAAGTGTTTTCCAAGCTTGCTTGTTACATTACTAGCCTGTTTAACATGTCTGACACCAAGAAGAATCCTTGTTCTATGTGTTTAGAAGCCATTGTGGAACCCCCTCTTAGAATGTGTCCCACTTGCACTGATATGTCTATAAATTATAAAGAGCATATTTTAGCACTTAAAAATATTGTAATAGATGATTCTCAGTTAGAAGGAAATGAGGGTTTAGCATCTAGCTCTCCCAAAGTGTCACAACCAGTAACGCCCGCACAAGTGACGCCAAGTACCTCTAGTGCATCTAATTCATTTACTTTACAAGACATGGCCACAGTTATGAATAAAACCTTCACAGAGGTTTTCTCTAAACTGCCTGGTTTACAAGGAAAGCGTGTCAGCTCTGGGTTAAGAACAAATGCTGAGCCGTCTGACGCTTTAGTAGCCGTATCCGATATACCCTCACAATGTTCTGAAGTAGGGGTAAGGGATTTGTTATCTGAGGGAGAGATTTCTGATTCAGGAAAGACGCTCCCTCAGACAGATTCTGATATGACGGCCTTTAAATTTAAGCTTGAACACCTCCGCTTATTGCTCAAGGATGTATTAGCTACTCTAGACGATTGTGACCCTATAGTGGTCCCAGAGAAATTGTGTAAAATGGATAGATACTTAGAGGTTCCTGTTTACACTGATGTTTTTCCAGTCCCTAAGAGGATTGTGACTATTGTTACTAAGGAGTGGGATAGACCAGGTATTCCGTTCGCTCCCCCTACAGGACTCGTGGCAGACTGTTCCTAAGGTGGAGGGAGCTATTTCTACTATTGCTAAGCATACAACTATACCTATCGAAGACAGTTGTGCTTTCAAAGATCCTATGGATAAAAAATTAGAGGGTCTCCTAAAGAAAATATTTGTTCATCAAGGTTTTCTTCTCCAACCTATTGCATGCATTGTTCCTGTAACTACTGCAGCTGCTTTCTGGTTTGAGGCTCTAGAAGAGGCTCTCCAGGTGGAGACTCCATTAGAGGATATTATGGATAGAATTAAGGCCCTTAAGTTGGCTAATTCTTTCATTACAGATGCCGCTTTCCAAATGGCTAAATTAGCGGCAAAGAATTCAGGTTTTGCCATTTTAGCACGCAGGGCATTATGGCTTAAGTCCTGGTCTGCTGATGTGTCATCAAAATCTAAATTGTTGAACATCCTGCACTGAAAGAAATTATTTCAGACATCACTGGAGGGAAAGGCCATGCCCTCCCTCAGGATAAAACAAATAAGATGAGGATCAAACAAAATAATTTTCGTTCCTTTCGGGAACTTCAAGGGTGGTCCCACTTCAGCTTCCCCTGCAGCAAAGCAAGAGGGAAATTCTGTCCAATCCATGTCAGTCTGGAGACCTAACCAGGCTTGGAACAAAGGTAAACAGGCCAAGAAGCCTGCTGCTGCCTCTAAGACAGCATGAAGGGGTAGCCCCCGATCCGGGACCGGATCTAGTACGGGGCAGACTCTCTCTCTTTGCTCAGTCTTGGGCAAGAGATGTTCACGATTCCTGGGCTTTAGAAATTGAGTCCCAAGGATATCTTCTGGACTTCAAAGACTCCCCCCCAAGGGGGAGATTTCACATTTCTCAATTGTCTGCAAACCAGACAAAGAGAGAGGCATTCTTACGCTGTGTAGAAGACCTACATACTATGGGAGTGATTCGCCCAGTTCCAAGAGCGGAACAAGGGCTAGGTTTTTACGCCAACCTGTTTGTGGTTCCCAAAAAAGAGGGAACTTTCAGACCAATCTTGGATCTCAAAATTCTAAACAAATTCCTCAGAGTACCATCTTTCAAGATGGAGACTATTCGGACTATTCTTCCTCTGATCCAGGAGGGTCAATATATGACTACCGTGGACTTAAAGGATGCGTATCTACACATCCCTATTCACAGAGATCATCATCAATTCCTCAGATTCGCCTTTCTGGACAGGCATTACCAGTTTGTGGCCCTTTCCTTCGGGTTGGCCACGGCTCCCAGAATTTTCACAAAGGTGCTAGGGTCCCTTTTGGTGGTTCTAAGACCGCGGGGTATAGCAGTGGTGCCTTATATAGACGACATCTTAATTCAGGCGTCGACTTTCCAGCTAGCCAAGTCTCACACGGACATCATGTTGGCTTTTCTGAGATCTCACGGGTGGAAGGTGAACATAAAAAAAGAGTTCTCTCGTCCCTCTCACAAGAGTTTCCTTCCTAGGGACTCTGATAGACTCGGTAAAAATGAAAATATTTCTGATGGAGGTCAGAAAATCAAAACTTTTAATCACTTGCCAAGCTCTTCATTCCATTCCTCGACCATCAGTGGCTCAGTGTATGGAGGTAATCGGACTTATGGTAGCGGCAATGGACATAGTTCCTTATGCCCGCCTACACCTCAGACCACTGCAACTATGCATGCTCAAACAGTGGAATAGGGATTATGCAGATTTATCTCCTCAACTGCATCTGGACCAAGAGACCAGAGATTCTCTTCTCTGGTGGTTGTCTCAGGACCACCTGTCTCAGGGAATATGTTTCTGCAGGCCAGAGTGGCTCATAGTAACGACAGATGCCAGCCTGCTAGGCTGGGGTGCAGTCTGGAAATCCCTGAAAGCACAGGGCTTATGGTCTCGGGAGGAATCTCTCCTCCCGATAAACATTCTAGTACTGAGAGCAATATTCAATGCGCTTCAGGCGTGGCCTCAGCTAGCTGCGGCCAAATTCATCAGATTTCAGTCGGATAACATCACGACTGTAGCCTATATCAATCATCAAGGAGGAACACGGAGTTCTCTAGCGATGATGGAGGTAACCAAAATTATCCGATGGGCGGAATATCACTCTTGCCATCTCTCAGGAATCCATATCCCAGGGGTAGAGAACTGGGCGGCGGATTTCCTAAGTCGTCAGACTTTTCATCCGGGGGAGTGGGAGCTCCATCCGGAGGTATTTGCCCAGCTGACTCAGCTATGGGGCACACCAGAATTGGATCTGATGGCATCCCGACAGAACGCCAAACTTCCGCGTTACGGGTCCAGGTCCCGGGATCCCCAGGCGGTACTGATAGATGCTCTAGCAGTGCCCTGGTCCTTCAATCTGGCTTATGTATTTCCACCGTTTCCTCTGCTCCCACGTCTGGTTGCCAGAATCAAGCAGGAGAGACCTTCGGTGATTCTGATGGCGCCTGCATGGCCACACAGGACTTTGTATGCAGACCTGGTGGACATGTCATCTGTTCCACCGTGGACTCTACCAATGAGGCAGGACCTTCTAATCCAAGGTCCGTTCAAGCATCCAAATCTAATTTCTCTGCGTCTGACTGCTTGGAGATTGAACGCCTGATTCTATCAAAGCGTTGTTTCTCTGAGTCGGTCATTGATACCCTGATTCAGGCTAGAAAGCCTGTCACCAGGAAAATATATCATAAGATTTGGCACAAATATCTTTGTTGGTGTGAATCCAAGGGTTACTCATGGAGTAAAATTAGGATTCCTAGAATTTTGTCTTTTCTCCAAGAAGGATTGGAGAAGGGATTATCAGCTAGTTCCTTAAAGGGACAAATATCTGCTTTGTCTATTCTTTTACACAAACGTCTGGCAGATGTCCCAGATGTTCAAGCGTTTAGTCAGGCCTTGGTCAGGATCAAGCCTGTATTTAAACCTGTTGCTCCGCCATGGAGCCTAAACTTGGTTCTTAAAGTTCTTCAAGGGGTTCCGTTTGAACCTATGCATTTCATAGATATTAAGCTTCTATCTTGGAAAGTTTTGTTTTTAGTAGCTATATCTTCGGCTCGAAGAGTTTCTGAGTTATCTGCTTTACATTGTGACTCACCTTATCTTATTTTCCATGCAGATAAGGTGCTTTTACGTACCAAACCTGGATTCCTTCCTAAGGTTGTTGCTAATAGGAATATCAATCAGGAAATTGTTGTTCCTTCGCTGTGTCCTAATCCTTCTTCTAAGAAGGAACGTCTGTTGCACAATCTTGATGTGGTTTGTGCTTTAAAGTTCTACTTTCAAGCAACCAAAGATTTCCGTCAAACATCTTCATTGTTTGTTGTCTGTTCTGGTAATCGGAGAGGTCAAAAGGCTACGGCTACCTCTCTTTCTTTTTGGCTGCAAAGCATCATCCGTATGGCTTATGAGACTGCTGGCCAGCAGCCTCCTGAAAGAATTACTGCTCATTCTACTAGAGCAGTGGCTTCCACATGGGCTTTTAAAAATGAGGCTTCTTTTGAACAGATTTGTAAGGCGGCGACTTGGTCTTCGCTTCATACTTTTTCCAAATTTTCCAAATTCGATTCTTTTGCTTTTTTTGGAGGCTATTTTTGGGAGAAAGGTTCTACAAGCAGTGGTGCCTTCCGTTTAAGGAACCTGTCTTGTCCCTCCCTTCATCCGTGTCCTAAAGCTTTGGTATTGGTATCCCACAAGTATGGATGAGTCCGTGGACTCGATACATCTTACAAGAGAAAACAGAATTTATGCTTACCTGATAAATTTCTTTTTCTTGTGATGTATCGAGTCCACGGCCCGCCCTGTCTATTTAAGACAGGTAGTATATTTTTATTTAAAAAACTTCAGTCACCACTGCACCCTATAGTTTCTCGTTTTTCTTCCTAGCCTTCGGTCGAATGACTGGGGGGTGGAGCTAAGGGAGGAGCTATATAGACAGCTCTGCTGTGGGTGCTCTCTCTGCCACTTCCTGTAGGGAAGGAGAATATCCCACAAGTATGGATGAATCTGTGGACTTGATACATCACAAGAGAAAGAAATTTATCAGGTAAGCATAAATTCTGTTTTTTTATTTTTTTTGTCTAAATGTTTTAGGCTTGCAGGAGAATCCAATGAATTGCAAGGCATTTCTCCTGTGAGTGAGACTGGAAGCCAGGACAAAGAAGAGCTGAAGCTGGTGAGTCATACAAATACAGTCTAATGTTTGAGGAGCACTAAACACCTTGTAATTATAAAGCATTTCTGTTATGGAATAACATAGCAGCCAAGTTTTAAACATTTAAAAAACAAAATAATACTTTGTTTTCTGCGGTTGTTTTTCAATTGCCAAACTCCACCCATCATTTGCCTTATTTGGAGGAGCCTATCAGGACCTGTTACTGGAGTAGACCATGCTAGCCATGCTCATTATGTTGGCAAAACATGCATTTATTTGCAGTTTGTTATTAGCTGAGGCCAATTGGGTACAGATATTTAGCAGGATTAGCTTTATGAAGGCTGCAGTGGGCATTTCCAGATCTAAGAATTGGAAAACTCAAAATTTTCAGACTTATTATTTATTTTGCCCCTTTTCTCATGAAATTTTAGTTACTACACATAATCAAATATTTTATATTACAATTTCAATCTGTTTACTGTAACTGTAATTAAGCAGTTTCTGGAAGACTTAAAGGCAGCATTAGCAATCCGTTCTTGAGACTTTTTAAAAAAAAAATTTTTATGGGGTAATTGATATTTGTTTAATTCCAATAATTACTGTATTTTTATCTAGCTAGACAACCTCATAATTTTACAAGAATCACTCTAAAAAATAAAGAAAAACACATATACAATATATAGAGCCCATTCTGAACCAAAACAAAAACAAGTCTTAGGCCACCATTAGATTTGTTGTTTGAGAAATAATTATAGATGGTCATTATACCATTGCTAAGTCTCTTTATTAAAATACAAACAGAAAATACAGGATATTTGTATGCATTATTAAAAATCAGAATAAACAACTTCTATAGGCTAAAGTGTCAAGTATTTAGTGTGACCACCCCTTACACTTGAGCAATAGCAGGAACCTGGCTCTTGTAAACCTAAATGGAATGGAATCCTAATTAATGTAATTTCTAAAAACTGTATTTGTCCTACTATTTCATGTCAAAATGACTGCTGTGAAAAAGGTCTATGACACCAGGTTTGTGCAAGACAGACATGCTTGAACATTAAATACACATGGGTTATGAGTTTATTTTATTGGAAGCTTGCTAATGAGACCAACCTTCAATCACATTATTCCATTCAAAATGCAAAAGATCACATAATTTGACAGACATAGAATCATAGTTTTGCATCAGCAAGGCCACTCTCAAAGGGAAATCAACAAATAAACTGGATACACAAAATGTGGTATTCAAGCTGTTTTAAAGAAATTTGAAGAATTGGGAGAGGTCAAGGACAAAAAAGGACTGGAATGCCAATAAAACTTTCAAAATCTGATGAGAAATTTCTCAGAGTTTCTTCTTTGAGAGACCGGAAGAAGTCCAGCAAGGACCTGGCTCAGCATCTGGCAGCTTCATCAGGATGCCAAGTTGACCCTTCTACAGTCCAAAGAGGCTTGATAAGTAATGGTTTTTGTGGAAGGGTAGTGGCCAAGAAACCACTTTTTCGGAAGGGGAACAGGTTGAAAAGGCTAAGATATGCTAAAGCTCACAAAGTTTGGACTGTAGATCAGTGGAAAAGAGTATTATGGAGTGACGAATCCAAGTTCGAAATTTTGGGTTAAAATCGTCAACAACAATATGTGAGAAGAAGAATTGGAGAGAGATGAAAGAATGAGTGCTTGCGGCCTTCAGTCAAACATGGTGGAGGGTCTGTCCTGGTTTGGGACTGCATTTCTGCCAGTGGTGTTGGCGATATTGTCCGAATTGATGGGATCATGAATGCTGAAAAGTACAGGCAGGTTTTAATTCATCATGCCAGTCCTCCTGGAAAGCGCCTATTTTATTTTTTCAGCATGATAACGATCCCAAGCACACTGCTAATGCAGTAAAATCATATTTGGAAAGAAAAACAGCTGATAAAACACTGACAGTCATGGTCTGGCCTCCACAGACTCCAGACCTGAATATTATAGAGGCAGTATGGGATCACCTAGACAGAGAAATAAATAAAAGACAACCTAAATCTAAAGAAGAACTCTGAAGTGTTGAAAGAAGCCTGGTAAAATATACCAGAAGATTACTTCAGGACAATCTCCCCAAAAGAGTTCCATGTGTACTGATTTTTGCCTGAAGAAGCCATTTTGTTCTGATTTTTTTTTTTATATTTTGTGTACATATTTCTTGTATTTTCTGTTTGTATCTTAATAAAGAGACCGAAAAATAATTATGGATGGTCATTAAAACTTTGCTAAAACAACAAATCTAAAGGTGGCCTAAGACTTTTGCACATGTGTATATGTGTGTGTATATATGTATGTGTATATGTGTATATATATGTATGTGTATATATATATATATATATATATATATATATATATATATATATATATATATATATATATATATATATATATATATAATTATTTTTTTATTTTATTAATTATGTGTTAAAGGGAAGAATTATAATTTTAAAGTCCTTTTTAAGATTTATAACACCTTTTTATGGAAAAAGGGACTATCCAAATTATTTCTCAAAAGCAAGAGGTGCTTTTAAAGGGATATAAGTGCAACATTATCTCCAGAGCTGCAATTCACTTCCTCACCCTAGTGGTTGAGCATATATATCACTAGTGATTATCTTTCCAGTGTGTGTTCAATTTCAGGTTTGCTGCTTTCACTAGGAAAATGCTTTTTCACACTTTTATGCCCCTATAAGGGACAGTAGACATCTTGTAATTAGAAGAGATTTCTGTTGTATTGCTAAAAAATAGCATATCAGTCAAGTCTTAAGATTTATTTGAAAACAAATTAACAACATCCATGTTTGCAGCCATTGTTTTTCTATTGACAAACTCCTCCCACCACTTGCCTCATTTGGATGAGCCAATCTGTACAACAAGGGTAGCCATGGTCATATTTGTAGTTTATGTATAACTTAACATTGTGTATTAAAATATCAAATCGTGTTTACTGTCCCTTTTAATATTTATTAGGATCTTAAAAACATATTCCCAACATATATAATCGTGACCGTGAAAACAAAAAAAGAAATTAGTTCAACTATAACTGTTTTATTGTAAATGAAGGTGATGTGTAGTAATATAAAGTTCTCAGTATTATATTCATAGTATAATACATCGTTTTAATGTTGTATAGAAAACAATGTGTCAATTTTATTTCAGAGGTTGTAATAAAATAGAGCTATGAAAGTAACAAGATCGTGACCACACAGTCTGCTATTTTTCTTCTATATATTCCTTTATATATTCACAGCTCTTGTTTTGCATCAATAAGTATATAAAGTGGGGTGATCAGACCTTGTCTTTTAAAGTGAATGTCCTCTTTTTTTTTTTTTTTCAAAGACTTGTCCCTTTTGTTCTCCAAAATCTAAAAAGCATGTGAAAAGTCCTAATTTTTTTTAAATGTAGCCATTTGTACTTGCAGGTGCCATGGTGTAATTGCATTGTTAGCCTCATACTTTAGATTATCACTACAGTTCCCTGCATGCTGTGCTGCTATAGGTGAGAGAGAGCATGGTGCACAACAAAGAGACCTCAATACACCTTGTTGCAAGAAAAAAGTGCATACCATAGAGCTTAGGAGCAGTGCAGGAAAATAGCAGCTATGGAGGACCATGCAATAGTGCAGCAGTTTTGTTGAGGTTAGAAAGGACACATGTTGAGTTGCTAAACACAAGCTCTATAAAACTGGGCATTTTTCTAGATCTTGCATGGATAGTTTAATTTAAGACTATATATTTTACATCAAAGCCACTCAAATGCTCAAACCTCCTTATAAAAACAAATATTATGGTTGCCTGCCAGTAAGCTTCATTTCAGGTTGACATACTTTGGCTTTAAAATGAAGTAATGTAGCTTTAACATTTCTGCATTCTTAACATCTATTTTCTATTGTTGGTGTTTCTTTTAAAGGCTGATAAGAGGACTTAATCCCTAGAACAGAACATGAGATCAGTTCATCATAGACTGCCATGAAACTCCAAATTTATTATTTCATGATTCAGTGCATTAAATGTTAAATAACAGTTCCAGATTTGCTTAATTCTATTATTATCCTTTGTCAAAGGAGCAGCAATGCACTACCTAATTAAGCCAATGACAAGAGGTATATATGTGCAACCACCAATCAGCAGCTAACTCCCAGTAGTGCATTGCTTCTCCTGAGCTTTAAGCGCCATCCTTTTTTCTTTCCTTCTTTCCTTCTTTCTTTCCTTTCCTGAGCTTACCTACTTGAACTTTTCAGCAAAATATACCAAGAGAACGTAGCAAATTAGATAACGGAAGTAAACTTGAAATTTGTTTTAATTTTGCATGTTCTATCTGAATCATGAAAGTATTTTTTGATTTTCACTTTACTGTCCCTTTAAGTTCTGTATGATGTTTGAATGTGCCGATTTTTAATTTTTTAAATCTGGTCATCCTGTTAAAAAGCAAACAGCAAGTTTTGTGCATAGACAAATGGCCTACATATAAGTCTAGCAGTACGTAAGTAACTCAATGTTTAGAACATAAAGAATATAGAAAATATGGTGTTGAAGAAATTTAATATTTTAGCTGTAAGGTATTTCTTTCATGTATTTAGCAAGAGTCCATGAGCTAGTGACGTATGGGATATACATTCCTACCAGGAGGGGCAAAGTTTCCCAAACCTCAAAATGCCTATAAATACACCCCTCACCACACCCACAATTCAGTTTTACAAACTTTGCCTCCCGTGGAGGTGGTGAAGTAAGTTTGTGCTAGATTCTACGTTGATATGCGCTCCGCAGCAGGTTGGAGCCCGGTGTTCCTCTCAGCGTGCAGTGAATGTCAGAGGGATGTGAGGAGAGTATTGCCTATTTGAATTCAATGATCTCCTTCTACGGGGTCTATTTCATAGGTTCTCTGTTATCGGTCGTAGAGATTAATCTCTTACCTCCCTTTTCAGATCGACGATATACTCTTATATATACCATTACCTCTACTGATTTTCGTTTCAGTACTGGTTTGGCTTTCTACAACATGTAGATGAGTGTCCTGGGGTAAGTAAGTCTTATTTTCTGTGACACTCTAAGCTATGGTTGGGCACTTTTTTATAAAGTTCTAAATATATGTATTCAAACATTTATTTGCCTTGACTCAGGATGTTCAACGTTCCTTATTCAGACAGTCAGTTTCATATTTGGGATAATGCATATGAATAAATCAATTTTTCTTTCATGTAATTAACAAGAGTCCATGAGCTAGTGACGTATGGGATATACATTCCTACCAGGAGGGGCAAAGTTTCCCAAACCTTAAAAATGCCTATAAATACACCCCTCACCACACCCACAAATCAGTTTTACAAACTTTGCCTCCAAGGGAGGTGGTGAAGTAAGTTTGTGCTAGATTCTACGTTGATATGCGCTCCGCAGCAAGTTGGAGCCCGGTTTTCCTCTCAGCGTGCAGTGAATGTCAGAGGGATGTGAAGAGAGTATTGCCTATTGAATGCAGTGATCTCCTTCTACGGGGTCTATTTCATAAGGTTCTCTGTTATCGGTCGTAGAGATTCATCTCTTACCTCCCTTTTCAGATCGACGATATACTCTTATATTTACCATTTCCTCTACTGATTCTCGTTTCAGTACTGGTTTGGCTTTCTACAAACATGTAGATGAGTGTCCTGGGGTAAGTAAGTCTTATTTTCTGTGACACTCTAAGCTATGGTTGGGCACTTTATTTATAAAGTTCTAAATATATGTATTCAAACATTTATTTGCCTTGACTCAGAATGTTCAACTTTCCTTATTTCCAGACAGTCAGTTTCATATTTGGGATTATGCATTGAATTATCATATTTTTTCTTACCTCAAAAATTTGACTTTTTTCCCTGTGGGCTGTTAGGCTCGCGGGGGCTGAAAATGCTTCATTTTATTGCGTCATTCTTGGCGCGGACTTTTTTGGCGCAAAAATTCTTTTCCGTTTCCGGCGTCATACGTGTCGCCGGAAGTTGCGTCATTTTTTGACGTTATTTTGTGTCAAAGATGTCGGCGTTCCGGATGTGGCGTCATTTTTGGCGCCAAAAACATTTTAGGCGCCAAATAATGTGGGCGTCTTTTTTGGCGCTAAAAAATATGGGCGTCATTTTTGTCTCCACATTATTTAAGTCTCATTATTTATTGCTTCTGGTTGCTAGAAGCTTGTTCACTGGCATTTTTTTCCCATTCCTGAAACTGTCATTTAAGGAATTTGATCAATTTTGCTTTATATGTTGTTTTTTTCTTTTACATATTGCAAGATGTTCCACGTTGCAACTGAGTCAGAAGATACTACAGGAAAATCACTGCACAGTGCTGGAGCTACCAAGCTAAGTCTGCTATAAACTTTTGGTATCTGTTTCTCCAGCTGTTATTTGTATTGCATGTCATGTCAAACTTATTAATGCAGATAAAATTTCCTTTAGTACTATTACATTACCTGTTGCTGTCCGTCAACATCAATTTTCAGAGTGTTCCTGATAACATAAGAGATTTTATTTTTTAAATCCATTAAGAAGGCTATGTCTGTTATTTCTCCTTCTAGTATACATAAAAGTCTTTTAAAACTTCTCTTTTTTTCAGATGAATTTTTAAATGAACATCATCATTCTGATACTGATAATGGTTCTTCTGGTTCAGAGGTTTCTGTCTCAGAGGTTGATGCTGATAAATCTTTGTATTTGTTCAAGATGGAATTTATTCGTTCTTTACTTAAAGAAGTGTTATTTGCATTAGAAATAGAGGATTCTGGTCCTCTTGATACTAAATGTAAACGTTTAAATAAGGTTTTTAAATCTCCTGTAGTTATTCCAGAAGTGTTTTATCTTCCTGATGCTATTTCTGAAGTAATTTCCAGGGAATGGAATAATTTGGGTAATTTATTTACTCCTTCTAGACGTTTAAGCAAATTATATCCTGTGCCATCTGACAGATTAGAGTTTTTTGGGACAAAAATCCCTAAGGTTATGGGGCTGTCTCTACTCCTGCTAATGTACTACTATTCCTATGGCAGATAGTACTTCATTTAAGGATCCTTTAGATAGGAAAATTGAATCTTTTCTAAGAAAAGCTTACTTATGTTCAGGTAATCTTCTTAGACCTGCTATATTTTTAGCGGATGTTGCTGCAGCTTCAACTTTTTGGTTAGAAGCTTTAGCGCAACAGGTAACAGATCATAATTTTATAGCATTATTATTATTCTATAACATGCTAATTATTTTATTGGTGATACCATCTTTTGATATCATTAGAGTTGATGTCAGGTATATGTCTCTAGCTATTTTAGCTAGAAAAGCTTTATGGATTAAACTTGGAATGCTGACATGTCTTCTAAGTCAACTTTGCTTTCCCTTTCTTTCCAGGGTAAATAATCATTTCGTTCCTTTCCTCACAACAAGGAACAAAAGCCTGATCCTTCATCCTCAGGAGCGGTATCAGTTTGGAAACTATTTCCAGTTTGGAATATATCCAAGCCTTATAGAAACCTATAGTCAGCTCCTAAGTACCTATGAAGGTGCGGCCCTTATTCCAGCTCAGCTGGTATGGGGCAGATTACGTTTTCTTCAAAGAAATTTGGATCAATTCCGTTCTTAATCTCTGGGTTCAGAAACATTGTTTCAGAAAGGTACAGAATTGGCTTCAAGTTAAGGCCTCCTGCTAAGAGATTCTTTTCTTTCCCGTGTCCCAGTTGACACAGCAAGGCTCAGCATTTCTGAAATGTGTTTCAGATCTAGAGTTGGCTGGAGTATTTATGCCAGTTCCAGTTCTGGAACAGGGGCTGGGGTTTTATTTTATCTCTTCATTGTACCAAAGAAGGTCAATTCCTTCAGACCAGTTCTGGATCTATCATTATTGAATCGTTATGTTAGGATACCAACATTCAAGATGGTTACTGTAGGACTATCCTGCCTTTTGTTTAGCAAGGGCATTATATGTCTACAATAGATTTACAGGATGTGTATCTGCATATTCCGATTCATCCAGATCACTTTTAGTGTCTGAGATTCTCTTTTTAGACAAGCATTACCAGTTTTGTGGCTCTACTGTTTGGCCTAGCCTCAGTTCCAAGAATTTTTTTCAAAGGTTCTCGGTGCCCTTCTTCTGTAATCAGAGAATAGGGTTTTGGTATTTCCTTATTTGGACGATATCTTGGTACTTGCTCAGTCTTCTCATTTTCGAAGAATCTCATACGAATCGACTTGTGTTGTTTCTTCAAGTTCATGGTTGGAGGATCAATTTACCAATCAGTTCATTGATTCCTCAGACAAGGGTAACCTTTTTAGGTTTCTAGATAAATTCAGTGTCTATGACTCTGTCCTTGTCAGACAAGAGAAGTTTAACATTGATATCAGCTTGTCAAAACCTTCAGTCACAATCATTCCCTTTGGTAGCCTTTTGCATGGAAATGTTGGGTCTTAGGACTGCCGCATCAGATGCGATCTCCTTTGCTCGTTTTCACATGCGACCTCTTCAGCTCTGTATGCTGAACCAATGGTGCAGGGATTACTCAAAGATATCTCAATTAATATCTTTAAACCGATTTTACGACACTCTCTGACATGGTGGACAGATCACCATCGTTTAGTTCAGGGGGCTTCTTTGTTCTTCCGTCCTGGACTATAATCTCAACAGATTCAAGTCTTACAGGTTGGGGAGCTGTGTGGGGGTCTCTGACGGCACAAGGGGTTTGGGAATCTCAGGAGGTGAGATTTCCGATCAATATTTTGGAACTCCGTGCAATTTTCAGAGCTCTTCAGTCTTGGCCTCTTCTGAAGAGAGAGTTGTTCATTGTTTTCAGATAAGACAATGTCACAACTGTGGCATACATCAATCATCAAGGAGGGACTCACAGTCCTCTGGCTATGAAAGAAGTATCTCGAATTTTGGTTTGGGCGGAATCCAGCTCCTGTCTAATCTCTGCGGTTTATATCCCAGGTATGGACAATTGGAAAGCGGATTATCTCAGTCGCCAAACGTTGCATCCGGGCGAATGGTCTCTTCACCCAGAGGTATTTCTTCAGATTGTTCAAATGTGGGAACTTCCAGAAATAGATCTGATGGCTTCTCATCTAAACAAGAAACTTCCCAGGTATCTATCCAGATCCCGGGATCTTCAGGCGGAGGCAGTGGATGCATTTTCACTTCCTTGGAAGTATCATCCTGCCTATATCTTTCCGCCTCTAGTTCTTCTTCCAAGAGTAATCTCCAAGATTCTGAAGGAATGCTCGTTTGTTCTGCTGGTAGCTCCGGCATGGCCTCACAGGTTTTGGTATGCGGATCTTGTCCGGATGGCCTCTTGCCAACCGTGGACTCTTCCGTTAAGACCAGACCTTTTGTCTCAAGGTCCTTTTTTTCCATCAGGATCTGAAATCCTTAAATTTAAAGGTATGGAGATTGAACGCTTGATTCTTGGTCAAAGAGGTTTCTCTGACTCTGTGATTAATACTATGTTACAGGCTCGTAAATCTGTATCCAGAGAGATATATTATAGAGTCTGGAAGACTTATATTTCTTGGTGTCTTTCTCATCATTTTTCTTGGCATTCTTTTAGAATACCGAGAATATTACAATTTCTTCAGGATGGTTTAGATAAGGGTTTGTCCGCAAGTTCCTTGAAAGGTCAAATCTCTGCTCTTTCTGTTCTTTTTCACAGAAAGATTGCTATTCTTCCTGATATTCATTGTTTTGTACAAGCTTTGGTTCGTACGTTTTTTTGCGCCAAAAGTGTTGGCGTTCCGGATGTGGCGTCATTTTTGGCGCCAAAAGCTTTTAGGCGCCAAATAATGTGGGCGTCTTTTTTGGCGCTAAAAAAATATGGGCGTCACTATTGTCTCCACATTATTTAAGTCTCATTATTTATTGCTTCTGGTTGCTAGAAGCTTGTTCACTGGCATTTTTTCCCATTCCTGAAACTGTCATTTAAGGAATTTGATAAATTTTGCTTTATATGTTGTTTTTTCTATTACATATTGCAAGATGTCCCACGTTGACACTGAGTCAGAAGATACTTCTGGAAAATCGCTGCCTGGTGCTGGATCTACCAAAGCTAAGTGTATCTGCTGTAAACTTATGGTATCTGTTCCTCCAGCTGTTGTTTGTACTGATTGTCATGACAAACTTGTTAATGCAGATAATATTTCCTTTAGTACTGTTACATTACCTGTTGCTGTTCCGTCAACATCTAATACTCAGAGTGTTCCTGATAACATAAGAGATTTTGTTTCTAAATCCATTAAGAAGGCTATGTCTGTTATTCCTCCTTCTAGTAAATGTAAAAAGTCTTTTAAAACTTCTCATTTTTCAGATGAATTTTTAAATGAACATCATCATTCTGTTTCTGATAATGGTTCTTCTGGTTCAGAGGATTTTGTCTCAGAGGTTGATGCTGATAAATCTTCATATTTATTTAAAATGGAATTTATTCGTTCTTTACTTAAAGAAGTCCTTATTGCATTAGAAATAGAGGATTCTGGTCCTCTTGATACTAAATCTAAACGTTTAAATAAGGTTTTTAAATTTCCTGTAGTTATTCCAGAAGTTTTTCCTGTCCCTGATGCTATTTCTGAAGTAATTTCCAGGGAATGGAATAATTTGGGTAATTCATTTACTCCTTCTAAACGTTTTAAGCAATTATACCCTGTGCCATCTGACAGATTAGAGTTTTGGGACAAAATCCCTAAGGTTGATGGGGCTGTCTGTACTCTTGCTAAGCGTACTACTATTCCTACGGCAGATAGTACTTCCTTTAAGGATCCTTTAGATAGGAAAATTGAATCCTTTCTAAGAAAAGCTTACTTGTGTTCAGGTAATCTTCTTAGACCTGCTATATCTTTAGCGGATGTTGCTGCAGCTTCAACTTTTTGGTTAGAAGCTTTAGCGCAACAAGTAACAGATCATAATTCTCATAGCATTATTAATCTTCTTCAACATGCTAATAATTTTATTTGTGATGCCATCTTTGATATCATTAGAGTTGATGTCAGGTTTATGTCTCTAGCTATTTTAGCTAGAAGAGCTTTATGGCTTAAAACTTGGAATGCTGATATGTCTTCTAAGTCTACTCTGCTTTCCCTTTCTTTCCAGGGTAATAAATTATTTGGTTCTCAGTTGGATTCTATTATCTCAACTGTTACTGGAGGGAAAGGAACTTTTTTTACCACAGGATAAAAAATCTAAAGGTAAATTTAGGTCTAATAATCGTTTTCGTTCCTTTCGTCACACAAGGAACAAAAACCTGATCCTTCATCCTCAGGAGCGGTATCAGTTTGGAAACCATCTCCAGTCTGGAATAAATCCAAGCCTTTTAGAAAACCAAAGCCAGCTCCTAAGTCCACATGAAGGTGTAGCCCTCATTCCAGCTCAGCTGGTAGGGGGCAGATTACGTTTTTTCAAAGAAATTTGGATCAATTCCATTCACAATCTTTGGATTCAGAACATTGTTTCAGAAGGGTACAGAATTGGCTTCAAGATAAGGCCTCCTGCAAAGAGATTTTTTCTTTCCCGTGTCCCAGTAAACCCAGCGAAGGCTCAAGCATTTCTGAAATGTGTTTCAGATCTAGAGTTGGCTGGAGTAATTATGCCAGTTCCAGTTCTGGAACAGGGGCTGGGGTTTTATTCAAATCTCTTCATTGTACCAAAGAAGGAGAATTCCTTCAGACCAGTTCTGGATCTAAAAATATTGAATTGTTATGTAAGGATACCAACATTCAAAATGGTAACTGTAAGGACTATCCTGCCTTTTGTTCAGCAAGGGCATTATACGTCTACAATAGATTTACAGGATGCATATCTGCATATTCCGATTCATCCAGATCACTATCAGTTTCTGAGATTCTCTTTCCTAGACAAGCATTACCAGTTTGTGGCTCTACTGTTTGGGCTAGCAACAGCTCCAAGAATTTTTACAAAGGTTCTCGGTGCCCTTCTGTCTGTAATCAGAGAACAGGGTATTGTGGTATTTCCTTATTTGGACGATATCTTGGTACCTGCTCAGTCTTCACATTTAGCAGAATCTCATACGAATCGACTTGTGTTGTTTCTTCAAGATCATGGTTGGAGGATCAATTTACCAAAAAGTTCATTGATTCCTCAGACAACGGTAACCTTTTTAGGTTTCCAGATAGATTCAGTGTCCATGACTCTGTCTTTGACAGACAAGAGACGTCTAAAATTGATATCAGCTTGTCGAAACCTTCAGTCACAATCATTCCCCTCGGTAGTCTTATGCATGGAAATTCTAGGTCTTATGACTGCTGCATCGGACGCGATCCCCTTTGCTCGTTTTCACATGCGACCTCTTCAGCTCTGTATGCTGAACCAGTGGTGCAGGGATTACACAAAGATATCTCAATTAATATCTTTAAAACCGATTGTACGACACTCTCTGACGTGGTGGACAGATCACCATCGTTTAGTTCAGGGGGCTTCTTTTGTTCTTCCGACCTGGACTGTAATTTCAACAGATGCAAGTCTTACAGGTTGGGGAGCTGTGTGGGGGTCTCTGACAGCACAAGGGGTTTGGGAATCTCAGGAGGTGAGATTACCGATCAATATTTTGGAACTCCGTGCAATTTTCAGAGCTCTTCAGTCATGGCCTCTTCTAAAGAGAGAATCGTTCATTTGTTTTCAGACAGACAATGTCACAACTGTGGCATACATCAATCATCAAGGAGGGACTCACAGTCCTCTGGCTATGAAAGAAGTATCTCGAATTCTGGTATGGGCGGAATCCAGCTCCTGTCTAGTTTCTGCGGTTCATATCCCAGGTATAGACAATTGGGAAGCGGATTATCTCAGCCGCCAAACGTTACATCCGGGCGAATGGTCTCTTCACCCAGAGGTATTTCTTCAGATTGTTCAAATGTGGGGACTTCCAGAAATAGATCTGATGGCCTCTCTTCTAAACAAGAAACTTCCCAGGTATCTGTCCAGATCCAGGGATCCTCAAGCGGAAGCAGTGGATGCATTGTCACTTCCTTGGAAGTATCATCCTGCCTATATCTTTCCGCCTCTAGTTCTTCTTCCAAGAGTAATCTCCAAGATTCTGAAGGAATGCTCGTTTGTTCTGCTGGTAGCTCCGGCATGGCCTCACAGGTTTTGGTATGCGGATCTTGTCCGGATGGCCTCTTGCCAACCGTGGACTCTTCCGTTAAGACCAGACCTTCTGTCGCAAGGTCCTTTTTTCCATCAGGATCTCAAATCCTTAATTTAAAGGTATGGAGATTGAACGCTTGATTCTTAGTCAAAGAGGTTTCTCTGACTCTGTGATTAATTCTATGTTACAGGCTCGTAAATCCGTATCTAGAGAGATATATTATAGAGTTTGGAAGACTTATATTTCTTGGTGTCTTTCTCATCATTTTTCCTGGCATTCTTTTAGAATTTCCGAGAATTTTACAGTTTCTTCAGGATGGTTTGGATAAAGGTTTGTCTGCAAGTTCCTTGAAAGGACAAATCTCTGCTCTTTCTGTTCTTTTTCACAGAAAGATTGCTAATCTTCCTGATATTCATTGTTTTGTACAAGCTTTGGTTCGTATAAAACCTGTCATTAAGTCAATTTCTCCTCCTTGGAGTTTGAATTTGGTTCTGGGGGCTCTTCAAGCTCCTCCGTTTGAACCTATGCATTCATTGGACATTAAATTACTTTCTTGGAAAGTTTTTTGTTCCTTTTGGCCATCTCTTCTGCCAGAAGAGTTTCTGAATTATCTGCTCTTTCTTGTGAGTCTCCTTTTCTGATTTTTCACCAGGATAAGGCGGTGTTGCGAACTTCTTTTAAATTTTTACCTAAGGTTGTGAATTCTAACAACATTAGTAGAGAAATTGTGGTTCTTTCATTATGTCCTAATCCTAAGAATTATAAGGAGAAATCCATTGCATTCTTTGGATGTAGTTAGAGCTTTGAAATATTATGTTGAAGCAACTAAGAATTTCCGAAAGACTTCTAGTCTATTTGTTATCTTTTTCGGTTCTAGGAAAGGTCAGAAGGCCTCTGCCATTTCTTTGGCATCTTGGTTGAAATCTTTAATTCATCATGCTTATGTCGAGTCGGGTAAAACTCTGCCTCAAAGGATTACAGCTCATTCTACTAGGTCAGTTTCTACTTCCTGGGTGTTTAGGAATGAAGCTTCGGTTGATCAGATTTGCAAAGCAGCATCTTGGTCTTCTTTGCATACTTTCACTAAATTCTACCATTTTGATGTGTTTTCTTCTTCTGAAGCAGTTTTTGGTAGAAAAGTACTTCAGGGAGCTGTTTCAGTTTGATTCTTCTGCTTATAATTTCAGTTTTTTTTTTCTTTATAAGATTTGAACTTTATTTTGGGTGTGGATTATTTTCAGCGGAATTGGCTGTGTTTATTTTATCTCTCCCTCTCTAGTGACTCTTGCGTGGAAGATCCACATCTTGGGTAGTCATTATCCCATACATCACTAGCTCATGGACTCTTGCTAATTACATGAAAGAAAACATAATTTATAAAAAGAACTTACCTGATAAATTCATTTCTTTCATATTAGCAAGAGTCCATGAGGCCCATCCTTTTTTTGTGGTGGTTATGATTTTTTTGTATAAAGCACAATTATTCCAATTCCTTATATTTATGCTTGGCACTTTTTCTTATCACCCCACTTCTTGGCTATTCGTTAAACTGATTTGTGGGTGTGGTGAGGGGTGTATTTATAGGCATTTTGAGGTTTGGGAAACTTTGCCCCTCCTGGTAGGAATGTATATCCCATACGTCACTAGCTCATGGACTCTTGCTAATATGAAAGAAATGAATTTATCAGGTAAGTTCTTACATAAATTATGTTTTTTGTTAAACTAATAACTTCTGAAGCAGAATATATATATATATATATATATATATATATATATATATACTGTATATACACACTGTGTATATACAGTATATACAATGTATATAATATATATATATATATATATATATATATATATATATTTATATATATTTTTTTTTTAAGTGAGTTTGTCTGACTAGTCAATAATGCAGATAATGTAGTTGCTTTTAAAATATTTTCTGCATGCTGTTTGACTTCTAAAGATACAACTAAAGATATATTTTTAGTGCAGCAATAGCATGTGTGTTTACTAGCAGTAATGTTATGTGGCACGAGAAAGGAGAAGACATATGAGTTTGCCATGGCTAGAGGTACCAGAGAGGTAAATCTGGTCCTATACCTGTGAGACTGCACCTATACTTTATTTTAATGGCCAGTTGTATATTGGTGTAATCCTTTTTTGTATTTTTATTTATAGGTCACTCAAACCTACAGTAATGAGGAAGATAGTGAGAGTGACAGTGATGATGACATTATGGTTACTATCGGTGACATTCACACTGGAGCACCATCCTGTATGTACGTGAAAAACAGTTTGCAGAAAACTTAATGTATATTCAGCTTTACCAAGTGATATTAAAACTGGATTTTTCTACTAGGTCTTCTACTCTTTTCTATGTATATTATTACCCAAAAAAACACAGACTTGATTATTGTACACAGATGGTGAACATCTTGAAGTCTTAAAAGTCCTCAGTGTAACGTTAACACTTCTGCATTAAAGGGACATGAAACCCAACATTTTTCTTTCATGATTCAGATAGAGAATACAATTTTAAACCAGTTTCTAATTTACTTATATTATCTAATCAATTTCATTCTCTTGGTATAATTTGTTGAAGGAGTAGCAGTGCACTACTAGTTTCTAACTGAACACATGGGAGAGCCAATCACAATCAAAATATATATATATATATATATATATATATATATATATATATATTTATATATATATATATATATTTATATATATATATATATATACATACAGCCACCAATCAACAGCTAGAACCTAGGTTCTCTGCTGCTCCTGAGCTTTCCTAGATAAACCTTTCAGCAAATGATAACACGAGAAGGAAGCAAATTTAATAATAATTATTTTGGGTTTCATATCCCTTTAAGAGTACCCCTTTTATCTGCCAGTCACATAGAGAAGCAGTATAGTATTGTGTTATTTTTATGCAATTCATCTTCTGTCTTATGAGCACAACATTTTTTGAGTTGTTTTTTTTTTTTTTCTAGTTTGAAGCGTTCTTTCCTGTTATTTGTTAACAACATGTTAAAAGGTTTACTTCATGTAAAAAAATGTTATTGTTAATTCAGAGAGAGATTGTCATGCTGCTCCAAACCTTTGTATGTAAATTTAAAAAACTCACTTTTCTGCCAGTGTCAAATTAATAAAATTAGGTCATGTTGAATGAAATTTAGGCCAGAGGTCAGAACAGCTTGTGTATCGAATATTTCTTTCTTAAGATTGTGAGAGTCCCAACTCCTTTAATGTTGGGAATTCAAATCCTGGCCACCAGGAGGAGGCAAACACTTTTAATCCCTCCCACTTCCCTGTACTTTTTTTTTATCTTTTCTGTGCCTCTTCAGGAGAAGGTGAAGAATTTATTTTTTTCTGGACAGGTTTTTTTTTAACCCGTTGTTCCCTTCATAAGGTAAAACTTTGAAAGTATAGTAGAGTACTTCGCTGTGTAATCCTGCTGCATGAATTTTTATCACAAGCCTGCCACAGGTGTTGCTGGGACTGGTCCTTCAGCCTCCTCCTATTTGGCCATTGTGTTGTACTCCCAAGATAAATCCTTGTCTGTTTTATATAAAATACTGAATGTACTCTCTACTGTAAACAGAAGTTGCGACTAGGTAAGCACAGTAGAATAAGTGTAGTGTCACTCACACAGCCCACAGGCTAACAGTAGGTATATAGTTTTATGTATATCCTAGTCAGAGGATGTTAAACAGGTAAACACGGATACAGAGTGTATGTGGGGCCATATAATATTATAAATATTAGTGTGTATGTCACTTTTATATGCTTGTGGGGAAAGTTAGGTTGCTATTTATTTTTGTATTCCCCACATATATTGCACTTTACATGGGGATATTCTGTTAATAGTGCGGCAGTGTTACTTTCTCTTTATTTTTAACTTTGCCCTCTTGGTAGTAATAGCATTAAAGATTTTTCCTGCCACCCTGCACATTTCATTCCTTCTTTTCTTCTTTCCTTCCTTCCTTTTCTGGTAACCAGCGTGTTACAGGGGGGAGTTTTGTTTAAGCCAATGATGCGGCATGGCTTTGGTGTGATTCCTTATCAGACCTAGTCTTGGAAGTCTCTTATTTAGGTGATATTCAGGACCATTTAAAAAATTTCAGACTTGCTAGATCCTTCATTTGTGATGCAGTGATTTAAATTATTTGTATTGATGCTAAAATCATGGAAGGGCCTTATGGTTAAAGTCTTGGTCTACTGACATGGTTTCTAAAAGTAAAATTTTATCTTTTCCTTTTTTAAGGACCAGGATTAGATTCCATAATTTCCTAAAGTCTAATGGCAGATCTAATAATAGATTGTGTTCCTTTCATTAGTCTGAAACCAAAAGTAATCTACTACTCAAAAATCAGTAGTCTCAAAGTCCTCATGGAAGCCTAATCTAGCCTGGAGCAAGTCTAAACAAATCAAGAGGTAGCCTTCCAAATTCTAAATCAGCATGAAGGTGTGGCCCCCAACTCATTGCTTGCAGACTGAGCCTTTTTCAGAAGGCCTGGTAAAAATTCAGGACCCTTGGGTACTAGATATAAAATCATAAGGTTTCAGAATAGACTTCTGTCACATGTCCCAAAGCTTTTAGAGAAGGCAAATGCCTTTGCTTCAGTGTGTTCAAGAGCTAGAAAACATGGGGGTGATGGTGTCCAACTTTAGAATGAGGCCAGGGTTTCTATTCCAATCTTAATCGTTCTGAAGATAGAGGAACTTTCAGACCCATTTCGATCTGAAAACTTTGAACAGGTTTTTAAGAATTCCCTAATTTAAGATGGAAACCGTCAGGACCACTTTCCCTTTCGCTCAACATGGTCAGTTCATAATGACTATAGAATTAAATGTTGCATACCTTCACATCCCTATGTACAGAGATCACTATCAGTTTATTCATTTTGCCTTTTTCTAGACAAACACTACTAATTTGAAGCTCTTCCTTTTGGATTATCCACAGTGTCCAGGTAGTTTACCAAGGTTCGACAGGCTTTGCTGTCTGGGCTCAAGGTATAGCTGTAGCTCCTTACCTGGAAAATATTTTGGTTCAGGCACTATCTTTACCTTTAGCAATAGCTCAAGCCAACAAACTACTGTTGTTTCTATGCAGTAATGGCTGGAAAGTAAATGCTTCAAAGAGCTTTTGCTTGTTTTCATCTGCATTTAGTTGAAATGTCCAGTATCCCTTCATGGCTGCTTCCTCAACATCCAGATCTGTTATCACAAGGACCCTTCTTCCATCAAAAATCTGCAATCTCTCAATTTGGCTTCTTGGTGATTTTAATGGTTAATTCTTTTTCAAAGGTGTGGTGTGTTTTTCCTCCATTTGAACCTATGCGTGTTTGGATTGTCAACTATTGTCCTAGAAAGCATTATTTCTTTCAGCTATTTCCTCTAAACCGTTTAGACAATCTGAGAGTTTATTTGTACATTTCTCTGGGATACGTAAGGACCAGAAGGCAACAGCAGTTTCTCTAGCCTCTTGGATAAAAAAAAAGCTTGATTCATAAAGTTTACTTAGCAGTGGGACAGTCTCCTCTATTATTTATTACTCATTCTACTTGATCAGTTTCTATTTGCTGTGCATTGATTGAGGCTTGATCAGATTTCCAAGGTATCAACTTGGTCTTCCTTGCACACTTTTACTAAATTGTATAATTCATATGTGTTTGCCTCTTCTGAGGCCGCCTTTGGCAGACAGGTTCTCCAGGCTGCAGTGCCTGGTAAATATGACATAATTTTTGTCTCGCCCATTTCTCGTGGTCTCCACAGCTTGGAGATTAGATCAACAGTATGGACTCTCACCACCTTAAGAAAGAAAGAAAACATAATTTTATACTTTCTTGATAGATTAATTTCTTTCTTGGTGGTGAGACCACAAAACCTGCACAAATTTTTATTTAATATGGGCGGTTGTTAAATTTCCAGCAGTAAGGACTTGTTGACTCACACAACCAAGAAATTTTTTTATTTATCAGGTAAGCATAAATTATGTTTTTCATAATTTCTCCCCTTGTATATTTTCTCAGTTTCTTACGTTATAAGGTGATATAGGTATACACCCTCCTATATTTCAGCTGTCCATATGTCTAGATGCCAGCTGCCTTTCCACATATATTGCTCTACCCTTGACTTGCACCTGTTCTCCCTTATTATCTTCTAGTACTTTCACTTGGGTTTCTTAAAGCCCTTCAAACTAAAACCCTGTGCACTAGAATTATGGCATGATGTGCATACAGTCCCCTCACACATGGTCTCTTTGCCTAGTGTTGAATATTCATTCTTTGAAGCATGATTAATATTTCACCTCATTATTTTATTAATGTGTTTTGTATTTGTTACTACTAGGGCATAATGCACATACAAATTAATGTATAACCGTTATTTTTAACCAAATATTAACTTTAAAATATCTTCTTCTTTAGGGGATCTAGTTCAATACAAAATATAAAATCTGGGCGAGGCTACAATTCATCAGGTAAAAAAAATTTGTCTGATCAAACCATCTTCCTCCTATTCCCCTTTTTTTTTTTTTTTTTTTTTTTTAAATCTGGTAGAAAGTTAGAATATTTTTCTAGCATGAAAATAACATGTGAGGGCATTATTTGTAATTTTCTCTACCTGATGCTCTAGTCTCTTCAGTCATTCAAGTTTACAGTTTACTTATACTCGGAAGACACATGTTGTCTAAAACTGGACACTCTTGACAAGGGCTTGGCTAATTTTATGTCATGGACTGACGTCTATTGGAGTTTTATATGCTGGAGACGCCCAGTGATACTGTTTTTTTTTACTATGTTTTTGCATCCTTACAGAATTGTGCATTATATATGTATTCTCACTATTATATATTAAGTAATTTTTTCACTTCAGCATACATATGACCTTTATTTGCATACTGACTCCTTGTTAGTGTGGGGACATTTATATTTATTTGTATATATGTGTGTGGATATATGCGTGTGTGTGTGTGTGTGTATATACAGTTGCAAGAAAAAGTATGTGAACCCTTTGGAATAATATGGATTTCTGCACAAATTGGTCATAAAATGTGATCTGATCATCATCTAAGTCACAACAATAGACAATCACAGTCTGCTTAAACTAATAACACACAAAGAATGAAATGTTGCCATGTTTTTATTGAACACACCATGTAAACATTCACAGTGCAGGTGGAAAAAGTATGTGAACCCTTGGATTTAATAACTGGTTGAACCTCCTTTGGCAGCAATAACTTCAACCAAACGTTTCCTGTAGTTGCAGATCAGACGTGCACAATGGTCAAGAGTAATTCTTGACCATTCCTCTTTACAGAACTGTTTCAGTTCAGCAATATTCTTGGGATGTCTGGTGTGAATCGCTTTCTTGAGGTCATGCCACAGCATCTCAATCGGATTGAGGTCAGGACTCTGACTGGGCCACTTCAGAAGGCGTATTTTCTTCTGTTTAAGCCATTCTGTTGTTGCTTTACTTCTATGCTTTGGGTCATTGTCCTGTTGCAACACCCATCTTCTGTTGAGCTTCAGCTGGTAGACAGATGGCCTTAAGTTCTCCTGCAAAATGTCTTGATAAACTTGGGAATTCATTTTTCCTTCGATGATAGCAATCCGTCCAGGCCCTGACGCAGCAAAGCAGCCCCAAACCATTATGCCCCCACCACCATACTTCACAGTATGGATGAGGTTTTGATGTTGGTGTGCTGTGCCTCTTTTTTGCCAAACATAGTGTTGTGTGTTTCTTCCAAACAACTCAACTTTGGTTTAATCTGTCCACAGAATATTTTGCCAGTACTGCTGTGGAACATCCAGGTGCTCTTGTGCAAACTGTAAATGTGCAGCAATGTTTTGTTTGGACAGCAGTGGCTTCCTCTGTGGTATCCTCCCATGAAATCCATTCTTGTTTAGTGTCTTACGTTTTGTAGATTCGCTAACAGGGATGTTAGCATTTGCCAGTGACTTTTGTAAGTCTTTAGCTGACACTCTAGGATTCTTCTTCACCTCATTGAGCAGTCTGCACTGTGCTCTTGCAGTCATCTTTACAGGACGGCCACTTCTAGGGAGAGTAACAGCAGTGCTGAACTTTCTCCATTTATAGACAATTTGTCTTACCGTGGACTGATGAACAGCAAGGCTTTTGGAGATACTTTTATAACCCTTTCCAGCTTTATGCAAGTCAACAATTCTTAATCGTAGGTCTTCTGAGAGCTCTTTTGTGCAAGGCATCATTCACATCAGGCAATGCTTCTTGTGAAAAGCAAACCCAGAACTGGTGTGTGTTTTTTATAGGGCAGGGCAGCTGTAACCAACACCTCCAATCTCATCTCATTGATTGGACTCCAGTTGGCTGACATCTCACTCCAATTAGCTCTTGGAGATGTCATTAGTCTAGGGGTTCACATACTTTTTCCACCTGCACTGTGAATGTTTACATGGTCTGTTCAATAAAAACATGGCAAAATTTCATTCTTTGTGTGTTATTAGTTTAAGCAGACTGTGATTGTCTATTGTTGTGACTTAGAAGATGATCAGATCACATTTTATGACCAATTTGTGCAGAAATCCATATCATTCCAAAGGGTTCACATACTTTTTCTTGCAACTGTATGTATGTATGTATGTATGTATGTGTATGTGTATATATATATATATATATATATATATATATATATATATATAATTATTATTTTTTTTATTGGAGGACCTCTTGCCACAGTAATCCCACTGTATAGCTTTCTCTGCCTTTTTTCCCCCTAAATAATATTCTCACAAAATTCAGAATTTTTATGATGTATCTGGTTAGACATCTGAACATCTATCTCTGTCACAATCATGTTGGAGAAAGATGCAGAAGTTATTGGTTATTCCACCAGGTCTTTAAGATTGGCTGCTGTCAACAAGACCATTTTAGCAAGAGTTTGATTTGTGAGAATTGTGTTTTGATAAATGGCTGAATCCCTACCAAGCATATTTGGCATATGTGGCAGTGTTTTTTCCCTCCAGAAGCTATTGTCTAGAGTTCAGTTATCTGCACAACTGCATTGAGACTCACTGCATACTATTATTCAGGGCCGGATTGGGCCACCGGGATTCCGGGAAAAATCCCGGGGGGCCGCCGGCCGGCAGAGACTGCTCAGCTGCAGTGGAGAGAGTGAGAAGCAAATGGTAACTTAGCAGCACAGTTGTCACGTTGTCACGGGAGCGCAGAAGCAGTCAGAGGCTAGCCGCAAGCAGCACTGCACACAGACTCGGCGGCGGCTCTTGAGGCGCCATGGATGTCCGGGATTAGTGAAGCTGCAAGGATCCTCCCGCCCAGTGACTACTTCCTCAAAAGCAGCGGCCGCCTGGTGCCGGCAGTGGTGTCAGTGGTGACGTCACCATCGTCACGCAATGCCCATGCGTACACCAAATCCTAGAAACTTAGTTT